>NC_139707.1:18641959-18716249 GCF_964188405.1 Protomyctophum parallelum | reverse complement strand
CATACAGTACGGCATACTATAGCACGCCGTTTTTCATCATTTTTGAGGATTTGAAAAAAAACGAAATAAACAAAAAACGATAGGTTATAGCCCATCGTTTTTAGATTTTTTAGATTTTTTCAAATCCTCAAAAATTATGAAAAACGGCTTGCTATAGTATGCCGTACAGTATGGGCTATAGCCCATGTTCAAAAATGGGATAAAAAACGTCTAAAAATAGTCGTCTAAAACACGTCTATTTTTAGACGTGTTTTAGACGTGTATTTTTTGACGTTTTTATCCCATTTTTAGACGCTCGTCTAATAGCCCATACTGTACGGCATACTATAGCACACCGTTTTTCATCATTTTGAGGATTTGAAAAATATGAAGAAAAAAAAAACGATGGGTTATAGCCCATTGTTTTTTGAATTTTAGATTTCTTTTCAAATCCTCAAAAATTATGAAAAACGGCGTGCTATAGTATGACGTACGGTATGGACTATAGCCCATGGTCAAAAATGGATAAAAAACGTCTAAAAATAGACGTCTAAAACACGTCTAACAATAGACGTGTTTTAGACGCCTATTTTTAGACGTTTTATCCCATTTTTAGACGCTCGTCTAATAGCCCATACTGTACGGCATACTATAGCACGCCGTCTTTCATCATTTTTGAGGATTTGAAAATATGAAGAAAAAAAAAACGATGGGTTATAGCCCATTGTTTTTTGAATTTTAGATTTCTTTTCAAATCCTCAAAAATTATGAAAAACGGCGTGCTATAGTATGACGTACGGTATGGACTATAGCCCATGGTCAAAAATGGGATAAAAAACGTCTAAAAATAGACGTCTAAAACACGTCTAACAATAGACGTGTTTTAGACGCCTATTTTTAGACGTTTTATCCCATTTTTAGACGCTCGTCTAATAGCCCATACTGTACGGCATACTATAGCACGCCGTTTTTCATCATTTTTGAGGATTTGAAAAAAACGAAATAAACAAAAAACGATGGGTTATAGCCCACCGTTTTTTTATTTTTTTCAAATCCTCAAAAATGATGAAAAACAGCTTGTTATAGTATGCCGTACAGTATGGGCTATAGCCCATGGTCAAAAATGGGATAAAAAACGTCTAAAAATAGACGTCTAAAACACGTCTATTTTTAGACGTGTTTTAGACGTGTATTTTTTGACGTTTTTATCCCATTTTTAGACGCTCGTCTAATAGCCCATACTGTACGGCATACTATAGCACGCCGTTTTTCATCATTTTTGAGGATTTGAAAAAAATGAAAAAAAAAAAAAAAAACGATGGGTTATAGCCCATCGTTTTTTGAATTTTAGATTTCTTTTCAAATCCTCAAAAATGATGAAAAACGGCTTGCTATAGTATGCCGTACAGTATGGGCTATTGCCCATGGTCAAAAATGGGGTAAAAAACGTCTAAAAAAAGACGTCTAAAACACGTCTATTTTTAGACGTTTTATCCCATTTTTAGACGCTCGTCTAATAGCCCATACTGTTCGGCATACTATAGCACGCCGTTTTTCATCATTTTTGAGGATTTGAAAAAAAATGAAGAAAAGAAAAACGATGGGTTATAGCCCACCGTTTTTTGATTTTTTTCAAATCCTCAAAAATGATGAAAAACGGCTTGCTATAGTATGCCGTACAGTATGGGCTTTAGCCCATGGTCAAAAATGGGATAAAAAACGTCTAAAAATAGACGTCTAAAACACGTCTATTTTTAGACGTGTTTTAGACGACTATTTCTAGACGTTTTATCCCATTTTTAGACGCTCGTCTAATAGCCCATACTGTTCGGCATACTATAGCACGCCGTTTTTCATCATTTTTGAGGATTTGAAAAATATGAAAAAAAAAAAAACCGATGGGTTATAGCCCATCGTTTTTTGAATTTTAGAATTCTTTTCAAATCCTCAAAAATGATGAAAAACGGCTTGTTATAGTATGCCGTACAGTATGGGCTATAGCCCATGGTCAAAAATGGGATAAAAAACGTCAAAAAATAGACGTCTAAAACACGTCTATTTTTAGACGTGTTTTAGACGACTATTTTTAGACGTTTTTATCCCATTTTTAGACGCTCGTCTAATAGCCCATACTGTACGGCATACTATAGCACGCCGTTTTTCATAATTTTTGAGGATTTGAAAAAAATGGGGAAAAAAAACGATGGGTTATAGACCATCGTTTTTTTTTTTTTTCAAATCCTCAAAAATGATGAGAAACGGCTTGCTATAGTATGCCGTACAGTATGGGCTATAGCCCATGGTCAAAAATGGGATAAAAAACGTCTAGAAATAGACGTCTAAAACACGTCTATTTTTAGACGTGTTTTAGACGTCTATTTTTAGACATTTTTATCCCATTTTTAGACGCTCGTCTAATAGCCCATACTGTACGGCATACTATAGCACGCTGTTTTTCATCATTTTTGAAAAAACGTCTAGAAATAGACGTCTAAAACACGTCTATTTTTAGACGTCTATTTTTAGACATTTTTATCCCATTTTTAGACGCTCGTCTAATAGCCCATACTGTACGGCATACTATAGCACGCCGTTTTTCATCATTTTGAGGATTTGAAAAAAATGAAGAAAAAAAACGATGGGTTATAGCCCATCGTTTTTTTATTTTTTTTCTTTTTTTCAAATCCTCAAAAATGATGAAAAACGGCTTGCTATAGTATGCCGTACAGTATGGGCTATAGCCCATGGTCAAAAATGGGATAAAAAACGAATAAAAATAGACGTCTAAAACACGTCTATTTTAGACGTGTTTTAGACGACTATTTTTAGACGTTTTTATCCCATTTTTAGACGCTCGTCTAATAGCCCATACTGTACGGCATACTATAGCACGCCGTTTTTCATAATTTTTGAGGATTTGAAAAAAATGGGAAAAAAAAACGATGGGTTATAGACCATCGTTTTTTTTTTTTTTTCAAATCCTCAAAAATGATGAGAAACGGCTTGCTATAGTATGCCGTACAGTATGGGCTATAGCCCATGGTCAAAAATGGGATAAAAAACGTCTAGAAATAGACGTCTAAAACACGTCTATTTTTACACGTGTTTTAGACGTCTATTTTTAGACATTTTTATCCCATTTTTAGACGCTCGTCTAATAGCCCATACTGTACGGCATACTATAGCACGCTGTTTTTCATCATTTTTGAGGATTTGAAAAAAATGAAAAAAAAAAAAACATGGGTAATAGCCCATCGTTTTTAGATTTTTTAGATTTTTTTCAAATCCTAAAAAATGATGAAAAACGGCGTGCTATAGTATGCCGTACGGTATGGGCTTATAGCCCATGGTCAAAATGGGATAAAAAACGTCTAAAAATAGACGTCTAAAACACGTCTATTTTTAGACGTGTTTTAGACGACTATTTTTAGACGTTTTTATCCCATTTTTAGACGCTCGTCTAATAGCCCATACTGTACGGCATACTATAACACGCCGTTTTTGATCATTTTTGAGGATTTGGAAAAAAAAAAAAAAAAAAAAAAAACGATGGGTTATAGCCCATCGTTTTTAGATTTTTTTGATTTTTTTCAAATCCAAAAAAATTATGGAAAACGGCGTGCTATAGTATGCCGTACGGTATGGGCTATAGCCCATGGTCAAAAATGGGATAAAAAACGTCTAAAAATAGACGTGTTTTAGACGACTATTTTTAGACGTTTTTATCCCATTTTTAGACGCTCGTCTAATAGCCCATACTGTACGGCATACTATAGCACGCCGTTTTTCATAATTTTTGAGGATTTGAAAAAAATGGGAAAAAAAACAACGATGGGTTATAGACCATGTTTTTTTTTTTTTTTTTTTTTTTCCAAATCCTCAAAATGATGAGAAATGGCTTGCTATAGTATGCCGTACAGTATGGGCTATAGCCCATGGTCAAAAATGGGATAAAAAACGTCTAGAAATAGACGTCTAAAACACGTCTATTTTTAGACGTGTTTTAGACGTCTATTTTTAGACATTTTTATCCCATTTTTAGACGCTCGTCTAATAGCCCATACTGTACGGCATACTATAGCACGCCGTTTTTCATCATTTTTGAGGATTTGAAAAAAATGAAAAAAAAAAAACCCCCATGGGTAATAGTCCATCGTTTTTAGATTTTTTTGATTTTTTTCAAATCCTAAAAAATGATGGAAAACGGCGTGCTATAGTATGCCGTACGGTATGGGCTATAGCCCATGGTCAAAAATGGGATAAAAAACGTCTAAAAATAGACGTCTAAAACACGTCTATTTTTAGACGTGTTTTAGACGACTATTTTCAGACGTTTTTATCCCATTTTTAGACGCTCGTCTAATAGCCCATACTGTACGGCATACTATAGCACGCCGTTTTTCATCATTTTTGAGGATTTGAAAAAAAAGAAAAAAAAAAGAAAACGATGGGTTATAGCCCCTCTTTTTTTTTCGATTTTTTCGATTTTTTTCAAATCCAAAAAAACGATGGGTTATAGCCCCTCCTTTTTTTCGATTTTTTCAATTTTTTTCAAATCCTAAAAAATGATGGAAAACGGCGTGCTATAGTATGCCGTACGGTATGGGCTATAGGCTATAGGCTATAAAAACGTCTAAAAATAGTCGTCTAAAACACGTCTAAAAATAGACGTGTTTTAGACGTCTATTTTTAGACGTTTTTTATCCCATTTTTAGACGCTCGTCTAATAGCCCATACTGTACGGCATACTATAGCACGCTGTTTTTCATCATTTTTGAGGATTTGAAAAAAAAAAATTCAAATCCAAAGAAATTATGGAAAACGGCGTGCTATAGTATGCCGTACGGTATGGGCTATAGCCCATGGTCAAAAATGGCGACGACGACGACAACGACGTCGTTGACAACGTCGACGACGACGACGACGACGACGACCTTGACGACCTTGACGACGACGACGACGACGACGACGACGACGAAGACGACGAAGACGACGAACACGACGAAGACGACGAAGACGACGACGACGACGACGACGACGACGACGACGACGACGACGTTGACGACGACGACGACGACGTTGAGACGACGACGACGACATTGAGACGACGACGACGACGACGACGACGACGTTGACGACGACGTTGACGTTGACGACGACGACGACGACGACGACGACGACGACGACGACGACTACGACGACTACGATGTTGTTGACGACGACGTTGACGACGACGTTGACGACGACGTTGACAACGACGACGACGACGACGAAGACGAAGACGACGACGACGACGACGACGTTGACGACGACGACGTTGACGACGACGTTGAGACGACGACGACGATGACGACGTTGACGTTGACGACGACGACGACGACGACACCGACGACGATGTTGACGACGTCGTTGACGACGACGTTGACGACAACGCTGACGACGACGTTGACGACGACGTTGACGACAACGTTAACGACGACGACGACGACGACGACGACGTTGACGACGACGACGACGACGACGACGACGACGACGACGACGACGACGACGACGACGACGACGTTGACAACGACGACGACGACGACGACGACGACGACGACGACGTTGACGATGTTGACGTTGACGACGACGACGACGTTGACGTCGACGTTGACGTCGACGTTGACGTCGACATTGACGACGACGTTGACAACGACGACGTTGACGTAGACGTTGACGTCGACGTTGACGACGACGACGTTGACGACGACGTTGAGACGACGACGACGATGACGACGTTGACGTTGACGTTGACGACGACGTTGACGTTGACGACGACGTTGACGACGACGACGACGACGACGACGACGACGACGACTACGACGATGTTGACGACGACGTTGACGACGACGTTGACGACGACGCTGACAACGACGACGACGACGACGACGAAGACGACGACGACGACGACGACGACGACGACGACGACGACGTCGTTGACAACGTCGACGACGACGACGACGACGACGACGACGACGACGACGACGACGACGACGACGACGACGACGACGACGACGACGACGACGACGACGACGTTGACAACGACGACGACGACGACGACGACGACGACGACGACGTTGACGACGTTGACGTTGACGACGACGACGACGTTGACGTCGACGTTGACGTCGACGTTGACGTCGACATTGACGACGACGTTGACGACGACGACGTTGACGTAGACGTTGACGTCGACGTTGACGACGACGACGTTGACGACGACGTTGAGACGACGACGACGATGACGACGTTGACGTTGACGTTGACGACGACGTTGACGTTGACGACGACGACTACGACGATGTTGACGACGACGTTGACGACGACGTTGACGACGACGCTGACAACGACGACGACGACGACGACGAAGACGACGACGACGACGACGACGACGACGACGACGACGACGACGTCGTTGACAACGTCGACGACGACGACGACGTCGACGACGACGACGACGTCGACGTCGACGTTGACGACGTTGACGACGACGACGACAACGACGACGACGTTGATGACGACAACGACGACGACGACGTTGACGACGACGACGACGACGACGACGACGACGACGACAACGTCGACGTTGACGACGTTGACGACGTTGACGACGACGATGACGTTGACGACGACGACGACGACGACGTTGACGACGACGACGTTGAGGACGACGACGTTGACGACGACGTTGAGACGACGACGACGACGTTATCCCATTTTTAGACGCTCGTCTAATAGCCCATACTGTACGCCATACTATAGCACGCCGTTTTTCATCATTTTTGAGGATTTGAAAAAAAAAAAAAAAAAAAAACGATGGGTTATAGCCCCTCGATTTTTTTCAAATCCTAAAAAATGATGGAAAACGGCGTGCTATAGTATGCCGTACGGTATGGGCTATAGCCCATGGTCAAAAATGGGATAAAAAACGTCTAAAAATAGACGTCTAAAACACGTCTATTTTTAGACGTGTTTTAGACGACTATTTTTAGACGTTTTTATCCCATTTTTAGACGCTCGTCTAATAGCCCATACTGTACGGCATACTAGGCTATAGCACGCAGTTTTTCATCATTTTTGAGGATTTGAAAAAAATGAAAAAAAAAACGATGGGTTATAGCCCATCGTTTTTTTTTTTTTTTTTTTTTTCAAATCCTAAAAAATTATGAAAAACGGCGTGCTATAGTATGCCGTACAGTATGGGCTTATAGCCCATGGTCAAAAATGGGATAAAAAACGTCTAAAAATAGACGTCTAAAACACGTCTATTTTTAGACGTGTTTTAGACGTCTATTTTTAGACATTTTTATCCCATTTTTAGACGCTCGTCTAATAGCCCATACTGTACGGCATACTATAGCACGCCGTTTTTCATCATTTTTGAGGATTTGAAAAAAATGAAGAAAAAAAACGATGGGTTATAGCCCATCGTTTTTTTATTTTTTTTATTTTTTTCAAATCCTCAAAAATGATGAAAAACGGCTTGCTATAGTATGCCGTACAGTATGGGCTATAGCCCATGGTCAAAAATGGGATAAAAAACGTCAAAAAATAGACGTCTAAAACACGTCTATTTTTAGACGTGTTTTAGACGTCTATTTTTAGACATTACTATAGCACATACTATAGCACGCCGTTTTTCATCATTTTTGAGGATTTGAAAAAAATGAAGAAAAAAAACGATGGGTTATAGCCCATCGTTTTTTTATTTTTTTTATTTTTTTCAAATCCTAAAAAATGATGGAAAACGGCGTGCTATAGTATGCCGTACGGTATGGGCTATCTATAGCCCATGGTCAAAAATGGGATAAAAAACGTCTAAAAATAGACGTGTTTTAGACGTCTATTTTTAGACATTTTTATCCCATTTTTAGACGCTCGTCTAATAGCCCATACTGTACGGCATACTATAGCACGCCGTTTTTCATCATTTTTGAGGATTTGAAAAAAATGGGAAAAAAAAGAACGATGGGTTATAGACCATCGTTTTTTTTTTTTTTTTTTTTTTTTTAATCCTCAAAAATGATGAAAAACGGCTTGCTATAGTATGCCGTACAGTATGGGCTATAGCCCATGGTCAAAAATGGGATAAAAAACGTCTAGAAATAGACGTCTAAAACACGTCTATTTTTAGACGTCTATTTTTAGACATTTTTATCCCATTTTTAGACGCTCGTCTAATAGCCCATACTGTACGGCATACTATAGCACGCCGTTTTTCATCATTTTTGAGGATTTGAAAAAAATGAAGAAAAGAAACGATGGGTTATAGCCCATCGTTTTTTTCTTTTTTTTCTTTTTTTCAAATCCTCAAAAATGATGAAAAACGGCTTGCTATAGTATGCCGTACAGTATGGGCTATAGCCCATGGTCAAAAATGGGATGAAAAACGTCTAAAAATAGACGTCTAAAACACGTCTATTTTTAGACGTGTTTTAGACGTCTATTTTTAGACATTTATATCCCATTTTTAGACGCTCGTCTAATAGCCCATACTGTACGGCATACTATAGCACGCCATTTTTCATCATTTTTGAGGATTTGAAAAAAATGAAGAAAAAAAACGATGGGTTATAGCCCATCGTTTTTTTTTTTTTTTTTTTTTTCAAATCCTCAAAAATTATGAAAAACGGCTTGCTATAGTATGCCGTACAGTATGGGCTATAGCCCATGGTCAAAAATGGGATAAAAAACGTCTAAAAATAGACGTCTAAAACACGTCTATTTTTAGACGTGTTTTAGACGTCTATTTTTAGACATTTTTATCCCATTTTTAGACGCTCGTCTAATAGCCCATACTGTACGGCATACTATAGCACGCCGTTTTTCATCATTTTTGAGGATTTGAAAAAAATGGGAAAAAAAAAACGATGGGTTATAGACCATCGTTTTTTTTTTTTTTTTTTTTTTTTAATCCTCAAAAATGATGAAAAACGGCTTGCTATAGTATGCCGTACAGTATGGGCTATAGCCCATGGTCAAAAATGGGATAAAAAACGTCTAGAAATAGACGTCTAAAACACGTCTATTTTTAGACGTGTTTTAGACGTCTATTTTTAGACATTTTTATCCCATTTTTAGACGCTCGTCTAATAGCCCATACTGTACGGCATACTATAGCACGCCGTTTTTCATCATTTTTGAGGATTTGAAAAAAATGAAGAAAAAAAACGATGGGTTATAGCCCATCGTTTTTTTCTTTTTTTTCTTTTTTTCAAATCCTCAAAAATGATGAAAAACGGCTTGCTATAGTATGCCGTACAGTATGGGCTATAGCCCATGGTCAAAAATGGGATAAAAAACGTCTAAAAATAGACGTCTAAAACACGTCTATTTTTAGACGTGTTTTAGACGTCTATTTTTAGACATTTTTATCCCATTTTTAGACGCTCGTCTAATAGCCCATACTGTACGGCATACTATAGCACGCCGTTTTTCATCATTTTTGAGGATTTGAAAAAAATGAAGAAAAAAAACGATGGGTTATAGCCCATCGTTTTTTTTTTTTTTTTTTTTTTCAAATCCTCAAAAATTATGAAAAACGGCTTGCTATAGTATGCCGTACAGTATGGGCTATAGCCCATGGTCAAAAATGGGATAAAAAACGTCTAAAAATAGACGTCTAAAACACGTCTATTTTTAGACGTGTTTTAGACGTCTATTTTTTGACATTTTTATCCCATTTTTAGACGCTCGTCTAATAGCCCATACTGTACGGCATACTATAGCACGCCGTTTTTCATCATTTTTGAGGATTTGAAAAAAATGAAGAAAAAAAACGATGGGTTATAGCCCATCGTTTTTTTCTTTTTTTTCTTTTTTTCAAATCCTCAAAAATGATGAAAAACGGCTTGCTATAGTATGCCGTACAGTATGGGCTATAGCCCATGGTCAAAAATGGGATAAAAAACGTCTAAAAATAGACGTCTAAAACACGTCTATTTTTAGACGTGTTTTAGACGACTATTTTTAGACGTTTTTATCCCATTTTTAGACGCTCGTCTAATAGCCCATACTGTACGGCATACTATAGCACGCCGTTTTTCATCATTTTTGAGGATTTGAAAAAAATGGAGAAAAAAAAAAAACGATGGGTTATAGCCCATCGTTTTTTGAATTTTAGATTTTTTTTCAAATCCTCAATAATGATGAAAAACGGCTTGCTATAGTATGCCGTACAGTATGGGCTATAGCCCATGGTCAAAAATGGGATAAAAAACGTCTAAAAATAGACGTCTAAAACACGTCTATTTTTAGACGTGTTTTAGACGTCTATTTTTAGACATTTTTATCCCATTTTTAGACGCTCGTCTAATAGCCCATACTGTACGGCATACTATAGCACGCCGTTTTTCATCATTTTTGAGGATTTGAAAAAAATGAAAAAAAAAAACGATGGGTTATAGCCCCTCTTTTTTTTTTTTTTTTTTTTTTTCAAATCCTAAAAAATTATGAAAAACGGCTTGCTATAGTATGCCGTACAGTATGGGCTGTAGCCCATGGTCAAAAATGGGATAAAAAACGTCTAGAAATAGACGTCTAAAACACGTCTATTTTTAGACGTGTTTGAGACGTCTATTTTTAGACATTTTTATCCCATTTTTAGACGCTCGTCTAATAGCCCATACTGTACGGCATACTATAGCACGCCGTTTTTCATCATTTTTGAGGATTTGAAAAAAATGAAGAAAAAAAACGATGGGTTATAGCCCATCGTTTTTTTATTTTTTTTATTTTTTTCAAATCCTCAAAAATGATGAAAAACGGCTTGCTATAGTATGCCGTACAGTATGGGCTATAGCCCATGGTCAAAAATGGGATAAAAAACGTCAAAAAATAGACGTCTAAAACACGTCTATTTTTAGACGTGTTTTAGACGTCTATTTTTAGACATTTTTATCCCATTTTTAGACGCTCGTCTAATAGCCCATACTGTACGGCATACTATAGCACGCCGTTTTTCATCATTTTTGAGGATTTGAAAAAAATAAAAAAAATAAAAAACGATGGGTTATAGCCCCTCTTTTTTTTCGATTTTTTTCAAATCCTAAAAAATGATGGAAAACGGCGTGCTATAGTATGCCGTACGGTATGGGCTATCTATAGCCCATGGTCAAAAATGGGATAAAAAACGTCTAAAAATAGACGTGTTTTAGACGTCTATTTTTAGACATTTTTATCCCATTTTTAGACGCTCGTCTAATAGCCCATACTGTACGGCATACTATAGCACGCCGTTTTTCATCATTTTTGAGGATTTGAAAAAAATGGAGAAAAAAAAAAAACGATGGGTTATAGCCCATCGTTTTTTGAATTTTAGATTTTTTTTCAAATCCTCAATAATGATGAAAAACGGCTTGCTATAGTATGCCGTACAGTATGGGCTATAGCCCATGGTCAAAAATGGGATAAAAAACGTCTAAAAATAGACGTCTAAAACACGTCTATTTTTAGACGTGTTTTAGACGTCTATTTTTAGACATTTTTATCCCATTTTTAGACGCTCGTCTAATAGCCCATACTGTACGGCATACTATAGCACGCCGTTTTTCATCATTTTTGAGGATTTGAAAAAAATGAAAAAAAAAAACGATGGGTTATAGCCCCTCTTTTTTTTCTTTTTTTTTTTTTTCAAATCCTCAAAAATTATGAAAAACGGCTTGCTATAGTATGCCGTACAGTATGGGCTGTAGCCCATGGTCAAAAATGGGATAAAAAACGTCTAGAAATAGACGTCTAAAACACGTCTATTTTTAGACGTGTTTGAGACGTCTATTTTTAGACATTTTTATCCCATTTTTAGACGCTTGTCTAATAGCCCATACTGTACGGCATACTATAGCACGCCGTTTTTCATCATTTTTGAGGATTTGAAAAAAATAGGAAAAAAAAAAACGATGGGTTATAGACCATCGTTTTTTTTTTTTTTCTTTTTTTCAAATCCTCAAAAATGATGAAAAACGGCTTGCTATAGTATGCCGTACAGTATGGGCTATAGCCCATGGTCAAAAATGGGATAAAAAACGTCTAGAAATAGACATCTAAAACACGTCTATTTTTAGACGTCTATTTTTAGACATTTTTATCCCATTTTTAGACGCTCGTCTAATAGCCCATACTGTACGGCATACTATAGCACGCCGTTTTTCATCATTTTTGAGGATTTGAAAAAAATGAAGAAAAAAACGATGGGTTATAGCCCATCGTTTTTTTCTTTTTTTTCTTTTTTTCAAATCCTCAAAAATTATGAAAAACGGCTTGCTATAGTATGCCGTACAGTATGGGCTATAGCCCATGGTCAAAAATGGGATAAAAAACGTCTAAAAATAGACGTCTAAAACACGTCTATTTTTAGACGTGTTTTAGACGTCTATTTTTAGACATTTTTATCCCATTTTTAGACGCTCGTCTAATAGCCCATACTGTACGGCATACTATAGCACGCCGTTTTTCATCATTTTTGAGGATTTGAAAAAAATGAAGAAAAAAAACGATGGGTTATAGCCCATCGTTTTTTTCCTTTTTTTTCTTTTTTTCAAATCCTCAAAAATGATGAAAAACGGCTTGCTATAGTATGCCGTACAGTATGGGCTATAGCCCATGGTCAAAAATGGGATAAAAAACGTCTAAAAATAGACGTCTAAAACACGTCTATTTTTAGACGTGTTTTAGACGTCTATTTTTAGACATTTTTATCCCATTTTTAGACGCTCGTCTAATAGCCCATACTGTACGGCATACTATAGCACGCCGTTTTTCATCATTTTTGAGGATTTGAAAAAAATGGGGAAAAAAAAACGATGGGTTATAGACCATCGTTTTTTTTTTTTTTTTTTTTTTCAAATCCTCAAAAATGATGAAAAACGGCTTGCTATAGTATGCCGTACAGTATGGGCTATAGCCCATGGTCAAAAATGGGATAAAAAACGTCTAGAAATAGACGTCTAAAACACGTCTATTTTTAGACGTCTATTTTTAGACATTTTTATCCCATTTTTAGACGCTCGTCTAATAGCCCATACTGTACGGCATACTATAGCATGCCGTTTTTCATCATTTTTGAAAAAAATGAAGAAAAACAACGATGGGTTATAGCCCATCGTTTTTTTCTTTTTTTTCTTTTTTTCAAATCCTCAAAAATGATGAAAAACGGCTTGCTATAGTATGCCGTACAGTATGGGCTATAGCCCATGGTCAAAAATGGGATAAAAAACGTCTAAAAATAGACGTCTAAAACACGTCTATTTTTAGACGTGTTTTAGACGTCTATTTTTTGACATTTTTATCCCATTTTTAGACGCTCGTCTAATAGCCCATACTGTACGGCATACTATAGCACGCCGTTTTTCATCATTTTTGAGGATTTGAAAAAAATGGGGAAAAAAAAAACGATGGGTTATAGACCATCGTTTTTTTTTTTTTTTTCTTTTTTCAAATCCTCAAAAATGATGAAAAACGGCTTGCTATAGTATGCCGTACAGTATGGGCTATAGCCCATGGTCAAAAATGGGATAAAAAACGTCTAGAAATAGACGTCTAAAACACGTCTATTTTTAGACGTCTATTTTTAGACATTTTTATCCCATTTTTAGACGCTCGTCTAATAGCCCATACTGTACGGCATACTATAGCACGCCGTTTTTCATCATTTTTGAGGATTTGAAAAAAATGAAGAAAAAAAACGATGGGTTATAGCCCATCGTTTTTTTCTTTTTTTCAAATCCTCAAAAATGATGAAAAACGGCTTGCTATAGTATGCCGTACAGTATGGGCTATAGCCCATGGTCAAAAATGGGATAAAAAACGTCTAAAAATAGACGTCTAAAACACGTCAATTTTTAGACGTGTTTTAGACGTCTATTTTTAGACATTTTTATCCCATTTTTAGACGCTCGTCTAATAGCCCATACTGTACGGCATACTATAGCACGCCGTTTTTCATCATTTTTGAGGATTTGAAAAAAATGAAGAAAAAAAACGATGGGTTATAGCCCATCGTTTTTGTTTTTGTTTTTTTTTTCAAATCCTCAAAAATTATGAAAAACGGCTTGCTATAGTATGCCGTACAGTATGGGCTATAGCCCATGGTCACAAATGGGATAAAAAACGTCTAAAAATAGACGTCTAAAACACGTCTATTTTTAGACGTGTTTTAGACGTCTATTTTTAGACATTTAGATTTGAAAAAAATGAAGAAAAAAAACGATGGGTTATAGCCCATCGTTTTTTTCTTTTTTTTGAAAAAAAAAAGAAACGATGGGTAATAGCCCATCGTTTTTAGATTTTTTAGATTTTTACCAAATCCTAAAAAATGATGAAAAACGGCTTGCTATAGTATGCCGTACAGTATGGGCTATAGCCCATGGTCAAAATGGGATAAAAAACGTCTAAAAATAGACGTCTAAAACACGTCTATTTTTAGACGTGTTTTAGACGACTATTTTTAGACGTTTTTATCCCATTTTTAGACGCTCGTCTAATAGCCCATACTGTACGGCATACTATAGCACGCCGTTTTTCATCATTTTTGAGGATTTGAAAAAAATGAAGAAAAAAAAACGATGGGTTATAGCCCATCGTTTTTTTTTTTTTTCTTTTTTCAAATCCTCAAAAATGATGGAAAACGGCTTGCTATAGTATGCCGTACAGTATGGGCTATAGCCCATGGTCAAAAATGGGATAAAAAACGTCTACAAATAGACGTCTAAAACACGTCTATTTTTAGACGTGTTTTAGACGTCTATTTTTAGACATTTATATCCCATTTTTAGACGCTCGTCTAATAGCCCATACTGTACGGCATACTATAGCACGCCGTTTTTCATCATTTTTTAGGATTTGAAAAAAATGAAAAAAAAAAACAAAAAACGATGGGTTATAGCCCCTCTTTTTTTTCGATTTTTTTGATTTTTTCCAAATCCTAAAAAATGATGGAAAACGGCGTGCTATAGTATGCCGTACGGTATGGGCTATAGCCCATGGTCAAAAATGGGATAAAAAACGTCTAAAAATAGACGTCTAAAACACGTCTATTTTTAGACGTGTTTTAGACGTCTATTTTTAGACATTTTTATCCCATTTTTAGACGCTCGTCTAATAGCCCATACTGTACGGCATACTATAGCACGCCGTTTTTCATCATTTTTGAGGATTTGAAAAAAATGAAGAAAAAAAACGATGGGTTATAGCCCATCGTTTTTTTCTTTTTTTTCTTTTTTTCAAATCCTCAAAAATGATGAAAAACGGCTTGCTATAGTATGCCGTACAGTATGGGCTATAGCCCATGGTCAAAAATGGGATAAAAAACGTCTAAAAATAGACGTCTAAAACACGTCTATTTTTAGACGTGTTTTAGACGTCTATTTTTAGACATTTTTATCCCATTTTTAGACGCTCGTCTAATAGCCCATACTGTACGGCATACTATAGCACGCCGTTTTTCATCATTTTTGAGGATTTGAAAAAAATGGAAAAAAAAAAGAAACGATGGGTAATAGCCCATCGTTTTTAGATTTTTTAGATTTTTACCAAATCCTAAAAAATGATGAAAAACGGCTTGCTATAGTATGCCGTACAGTATGGGCTATAGCCCATGGTCAAAATGGGATAAAAAGCGTCTAAAAATAGACGTCTAAAACACGTCTATTTTTAGACGTGTTTTAGACGACTATTTTTAGACGTTTTTATCCCATTTTTAGACGCTCGTCTAATAGCCCATACTGTACGGCATACTATAGCACGCCGTTTTTCATCATTTTTGAGGATTTGAAAAAAATGAAGAAAAATAACGATGGGTTATAGCCCATCGTTTTTTTCTTTTTTTTCTTTTTTTCAAATCCTCAAAAATGATGAAAAACGGCTTGCTATAGTATGCCGTACAGTATGGGCTATAGCCCATGGTCAAAAATGGGATAAAAAACGTCTAAAAATAGACGTCTAAAACACGTCTATTTTTAGACGTGTTTTAGACGTCTATTTTTAGACATTTTTATCCCATTTTTAGACGCTCGTCTAATAGCCCATACTGTACGGCATACTATAGCACGCCGTTTTTCATCATTTTTGAGGATTTGAAAAAAATGGGGGAAAAAAAACGATGGGTTATAGCCCATCGTTTTTTTTTTTTTTTTTTTTTTTCAAATCCTCAAAAATGATGAAAAACGGCTTGCTATAGTATGCCGTACAGTATGGGCTATAGCCCATGGTCAAAAATGGGATAAAAAACGTCTAGAAATAGACGTCTAAAACACGTCTATTTTTAGACGTCTATTTTTTGACATTTTTATCCCATTTTTAGACGCTCGTCTAATAGCCCATACTGTACGGCATACTATAGCACGCCGTTTTTCATCATTTTTGAGGATTTGAAAAAAATGAAGAAAAAAAACGATGGGTTATAGCCCATCGTTTTTTTCTTTTTTTTCTTTTTTTCAAATCCTCAAAAATGATGAAAAACGGCTTGCTATAGTATGCCGTACAGTATGGGCTATAGCCCATGGTCAAAAATGGGATAAAAAACGTCTAAAAATAGACGTGTTTTAGACGTCTATTTTTAGACATTTTTATCCCATTTTTAGACGCTCGTCTAATAGCCCATACTGTACGGCATACTATAGCACGCCGTTTTTCATCATTTTTGAGGATTTGAAAAAAATGAAAAAAAAAAAAAAACGATGGGTTATAGCCCCTCTTTTTTTTCGATTTTTTTGATTTTTTTCAAATCCTAAAAAATGATGGAAAACGGCGTGCTATAGTATGCCGTACGGTATGGGCTATAGCCCATGGTCAAAAATGGGATAAAAAACGTCTAAAAATTGACGTGTTTTAGACGTCTATTTTTAGACATTTTTATCCCATTTTTAGACGCTCGTCTAATAGCCCATACTGTACAGCATACTATAGCACGCCGTCTTTCATCATTTTTGAGGATTTGAAAAAAATGAAGAAAAAAAACGATGGGTTATAGCCCATCGTTTTTTTTTTTTTTTTTTTTTCAAATGTATGCCGTACAGTATGGGCTATAGCCCATGGTCAAAAATGGGATAAAAAACGTCTAAAAATAGACGTCTAAAACACGTCTATTTTTAGACGTGTTTTAGACGTCTATTTTTAGACGCTCGTCTAATAGCCCATACTGTACGGCATACTATAGCACGCCGTTTTTCATCATTTTTGAGGATTTGAAAAAAATGAAGAAAAAAAATGATGGGTTATAGCCCATCGTTTTTTTTTTTTTTTTCAAATCCTCAAAAATTATGAAAAACGGCTTGCTATAGTATGCCGTACAGTATGGGCTATAGCCCATGGTCAAAAATGGGATAAAAAACGTCTAAAAATAGACGTCTAAAACACGTCTATTTTTAGACGTGTTTTAGACGTCTATTTTTAGACATTTTTATCCCATTTTTAGACGCTCGTCTAATAGCCCATACTGTACGGCATACTATAGCACGCCGTTTTTCATCATTTTTGAGGATTTGAAAAAAATGAAGAAAAAAAACGATGGGTTATAGCCCATCGTTTTTTTCTTTTTTTCAAATCCTCAAAAATGATGGAAAACGGCATGCTATAGTATGCCGTACGGTATGGGCTATAGCCCATGGTCAAAAATGGGATAAAAAACGTCTAAAAATAGACGTCTAAAACACGTCTATTTTTAGACGTGTTTTAGACGTCTATTTTTAGACATTTATATCCCATTTTTAGACGCTCGTCTAATAGCCCATACTGTACGGCATACTATAGCACGCCGTTTTTCATCATTTTTGAGGATTTGAAAAAAATGGGAAAAAAAACAAACGATGGGTTATAGCCCCCTCTTTTTTTCGATTTTATTCGATTTTTTTCAAATCCTAAAAAATGATGGAAAACGGCGTGCTATAGTATGCCGTACGGTATGGGCTATAGCCCATGGTCAAAAATGGGATCAAAAACGTCTAAAAATAGACGTCTAAAACACGTCTATTTTTAGACGTGTTTTAGACGTCTATTTTTATCCCATTTTTAGACGCTCGTCTAATAGCCCATACTGTACGGCATACTATAGCACGCCGTTTTTCATCATTTTTGAGGATTTGAAAAAAAAAAAAAAAAAAAAAACGATGGGTTATAGCCCATCGTTTTTAGATTTTTTAGATTTTTTTCAAATCCTAAAAAATGATGGAAAACGGCGTGCTATAGTATGCCGTACGGTATGGGCTATAGCCCATGGTCAAAAATGGGATAAAAAAAGTCTAAAAATAGACGTCTAAAACACGTCTATTTTTAGACGTGTTTTAGACGTCTATTTTTAGACGTTTTTTATCCCATTTTTAGACGCTCGTCTAATAGCCCATACCGTACGGCATACTATAGCATGCCGTTTTTCATCATTTTTGAGGATTAAAAAAAAAAAAAACATGGGTTATAGCCCATCGTTTTTTAAAATTTTGATTTTTTTTTAATCCTCGTTTTTCATTATTTTGGACCATGGGCTATAGCACATATCGTACGGCATACTATAGCACGCCGTTTTTCATCATTTTTGAGGATTTGAAAAAAATGAAAAAATAAAAAAAACGATGGGTTATAGCCCATGGTTTTTTTCTTTTTTTTCTTTTTTTCAAATCCTCAAAAATGATGGAAAACGGCATGCTATAATATGCCGTACGGTATGGGCTATAGCCCATGGTCAAAAATGGGATAAAAAACGTCTAAAAATAGACGTCTAAAACACGTCTATTTTTAGACGTGTTTTAGACGTCTATTTTTAGACATTTATATCCCATTTTTAGACGCTCGTCTAATAGCCCATACTGTACGGCATACTATAGCACGCCGTTTTTCATCATTTTTGAGGATTTGAAAAAAATGGAAAAAACAAACAAACGATGGGTTATAGCCCCTCTTTTTTTCGATTTTTTCGATTTTTTTCAAATCCTAAAAAATGATGGAAAACGGCGTGCTATAGTATGCCGTACGGTATGGGCTATAGCCCATGGTCAAAAATGGGATAAAAAACGTCTAAAAATAGACGTCTAAAACACGTCTATTTTTAGACGTGTTTTAGACGTCTATTTTTAGACATTTATATCCCATTTTTAGACGCTCGTCTAATAGCCCATACTGTACGGCATACTATAGCACGCCGTTTTTCATCATTTTTTATCTAAAAAAAATGAAAAAATGAAAAAAAAACGATGGGTTATAGCCCATCGTTTTTTGAATTTTTGAATTTTTTTTTAATGCTCGTTTTTCATCATTTTGGACCATGGGCTATAGCACATATCGTACGGCATACTATAGCACGCCGTTTTTCATCATTTTTGAGGATTTGAAAAAAATGAAAAAATGAAAAAAACGATGGGTTATAGCCCATCGTTTTTTGAATTTTTGAAGAAAAACAAAATCCTCGTTATTAATCATTTTTGACCATGGGCTATAGCCCATATCGTACGGCATACTATAGCATGCTGTTTTTCATCATTTTTGAGGATTTGAAAAAAAAAAAAAAAAAAAAAAAGGGTTATAGCCCATCGTTTTTTTATTATTATTATTATTTTTTAATCCTAGTTTTTTATCATTTTTGACCATGGGCTATAGCCCATATCGTACGGCATACTATAGCACGCCGTTTTTCATCATTTTTGAGGATTTAAAAAAAACTGTAAAAATGAAAAAAAACGATGGGTTATAGCCCATCGTTTTTTGAATTTTTGAATTTTTTTTTTATGCTCGTTTTTCATCATTTTGGACCATGGGCTATATAGCACATATCGTACGGCATACTATAGCACGCCGTTTTTCATCATTTTTGAGGATTTGAAAAAAATGAAAAAATGAAAAAAACGATGGGTTATATATAGCCCATCGTTTTTTGAATTTTTGAAGAAAAACAAAATCCTCGTTTTTAATCATTTTTGACCATGGGCTATAGCCCATATCGTACGGCATACTATAGCACGCCGTTTTTCATCATTTTTGAGAATTTGAAAAATTTAAATAAAATAAAAAAACATGGGTTATAGCCCATCGTTTTTTTAATTTTTGAAAAATAAATTTTCCTCGTTTTTTATCATTTTTGACCATCCCACTGAGAAATAGCCGGCTATTAGACGTGCGTCTAAAAATGGGATAAAAAACGTCTAAAAATAGACGTCTAAAACACGTCTATTTTTAGACGTCTATTTTTAGACGTTTTTTATCCCATTTTTAGACGCTCGTCTAATAGCCCATACCGTACGGCATACTATAGCACACCGTTTTTCATCATTTTTGAGGATTTGAAAAAAAAAATAAAAAAATGAAAAAAACGATGGGAATTTTTGAAGAAAAGAAAATATCCTCTTTTTTCATCATTTTTGACCATCCCACTGAGAAATAGCCGGCTATTAGACGTGCGTCTAAAAATGGGATAAAAAACGTCTAAAAATAGACGTCTTAAAACACGTCTATTATTGTCTCCACCAGGCCGAAGGCATGTGGGGAGAGTATGTTTTGCACTCCGTCCGTCCGCGTGTCCGTCCGTCCGTCCGTCCGTCCGTGTGTCCGTCCGTGTGTCCGTGAACAGCTAATCTCGGCCACCGTTAACCCGGTCGATGCCATATTTTGCACACACACTCCCTGGATGCCAACCATGAACCTCTGCCCCAAACTTTCCAGAACGGCCTGTTATAGCGCCACCAGGAGGCCGCTTTGTGCAAAACAAGTTTTTGCACAGTACACCTACAGATTTTGTCCAAACATCACGCAAATTGGTACACAGTCTCTCTAGAGCCATTCAACGAAACGGTTCTTTCAGATTTATCAGACTCCATCCTGATTGGTTAAGATTGGCTTCCAAAGTTCACAGGAGTGCTCAGTTTCAAACAAAATGCTGCAAATCATGAACACATCGCGTGATTTCCGTGAAATTGTGCACCCACATTCCCACTAGGCCGAGGACGAAATGCCACATGAACAATTTCAACTCAGCCTCAAGGTGGCGCTATAACTGGCCGAAAAGTGTTTTTACCTCTAACTGCACGGATCTGTGGATAACCTGGTGGAGACCTGTGCCCGGAAGGGCACTTTTTTAATGTATTGTTGTCTCCACCAGGCCGAAGGCATGTGGGGAGAGTATGTTTTGCACTCCGTCCGTCCGTTTGTGTGTGTGTCCGTCCGTGTGTCCGTGACAAGCTAATCTCGGCCACCGTTAACCCGGTCGATGCCAAATTTTGCACACACACTCCCTGGATGCCAACGATGAACCTCTGCCCCAAACTTTCCAGAACGGCCTGTTATAGCGCCACCAGGAGGCCGCTTTGTGCAAAACGGCCACCGTTAACCCGGTCGATGCCATATTTTGCACACACACTCCCTGGATGCCAACGATGAACCTCTGCCCCAAACTTTCCAGAACGGCCTGTTATAGCGCCACCAGGAGGCCGCTTTGTGCAAAACAAGTTTTTGCACAGTACACCTACAGATTTTGTCCAAACATCACGCAAATTGGTACACAGTCTCTCTAGAGCCATTCAACGAAACGGGTCTTTCACATTTATCAGACTCCATCCTGATTGGTTAAGATTGGCTTCCAAAGTTCACAGGAGTGCTCAGTTTCAAACAAAATGCTGCAAATCATGAACACATCGCGTGATTTCCGTGAAATTGTGCACCCACATTCCCACTAGGCCGAGGACGAAATGCCACATGAACAATTTCAACTCAGCCTCAAGGTGGCGCTATAACTGGCCGAAAAGTGTTTTTACCTCTAACTGCACGGATCTGTGGATAACCTGGTGGAGACCTGTGCCCGGAAGGGCACTTTTTAAATGTATTGTTGTCTCCACCAGGCCGAAGGCATGTGGGGAGAGTATGTTTTGCACTCCGTCCGTCCGTTTGTGTGTGTGTCCGTCCGTGTGTCCGTGACAAGCTAATCTCGGCCACCGTTAACCCGGTCGATGCCAAATTTTGCACACACACTCCCTGGATGCCAACGATGAACCTCTGCCCCAAACTTTCCAGAACGGCCTGTTATAGCGCCACCAGGAGGCCGCTTTGTGCAAAACGGCCACCGTTAACCCGGTCGATGCCATATTTTGCACACACACTCCCTGGATGCCAACGATGAACCTCTGCCCCAAACTTTCCAGAACGGCCTGTTATAGCGCCACCAGGAGGCCGCTTTGTGCAAAACAAGTTTTTGCACAGTACACCTACAGATTTTGTCCAAACATCACGCAAATTGGTACACAGTCTCTCTAGAGCCATTCAACGAAACGGGTCTTTCACATTTATCAGACTCCATCCTGATTGGTTAAGATTGGCTTCCAAAGTTCACAGGAGTGCTCAGTTTCAAACAAAATGCTGCAAATCATGAACACATCGCGTGATTTCCGTGAAATTGTGCACCCACATTCCCACTAGGCCGAGGACGAAATGCCACATGAACAATTTCAACTCAGCCTCAAGGTGGCGCTATAACTGGCCGAAAAGTGTTTTTACCTCTAACTGCACGGATCTGTGGATAACCTGGTGGAGACCTGTGCCCGGAAGGGCACTTTTTCTAGTTTTACGTGTTTTAGACGTCTATTTTTAGACGTTTTTTATCCCATTTTTAGACGCTTGTCTAATAGCCCATACCGTACGGCATACTATAGCACGCCGTTTTTCATCATTTTTGAGGATTTGAAAAAAAAACATGGGTTATAGCCCATCGTTTTTTAAATTTTCGAAAAAAAGAATTAACCTCGTTTTTCATCATTTTTGAACATGGGCTATAGCCCATACCGTACGGCGTACGGCGTACGTGGATGAAAAACGGCGTGCTATAGTATGCCGTACGGAATACTATAGCACGCCGTTTTTTCATCATTTTTGAGGATTTGAAAGAAATGAAAAAAAAAACGATGAATTATAGCCCATCATTGTCTCCACCAGGCCGAAGGCATGTGGGGAGAGTATGTTTTGCACTCCGTCCGTCCGCGTGTGTGTCCGTGTGTCCGTGAACAGCTAATCTCGGCCACCGTTAACCCGGTCGATGCCATATTTTGCACACACACTCCCTGGATGCCAACCATGAACCTCTGCCCCAAACTTTCCAGAACGGCCTGTTATAGCGCCACCAGGAGGCCGCTTTGTGCAAAACAAGTTTTTCGATGCCATATTTTGCACACACACTCCCTGGATGCCAACCATGAACCTCTGCCCCAAACTTTCCAGAACGGCCTGTTATAGCGCCACCAGGAGGCCGCTTTGTGCAAAACAAGTTTTTGCACAGTACACCTACAGATTTTGTCCAAACATCACGCAAATTGGTACACAGTCTCTCTAGAGCCATTCAACGAAACGGGTCTTTCACATTTATCAGACTCCATCCTGATTGGTTAAGATTGGCTTCCAAAGTTCACAGGAGTGCTCAGTTTCAAACAAAATGCTGCAAATCATGAACACATCGCGTGATTTCCGTGAAATTGTGCACCCACATTCCCACTAGGCCGAGGACGAAATGCCACATGAACAATTTCAACTCAGCCTCAAGGTGGCGCTATAACTGGCCGAAAAGTGTTTTTACCTCTAACTGCACGGATCTGTGGATAACCTGGTGGAGACCTGTGCCCGGAAGGGCACTTTTTCTAGTTTTACGTGTTTTAGACGTCTATTTTTAGACGTTTTTTATCCCATTTTTAGACGCTTGTCTAATAGCCCATACCGTACGGCATACTATAGCACGCCGTTTTTCATCATTTTTGAGGATTTGAAAAAAAAACATGGGTTATAGCCCATCGTTTTTTAAATTTTCGAAAAAAAGAATTAACCTCGTTTTTCATCATTTTTGAACATGGGCTATAGCCCATACCGTACGGCGTACGGCGTACGTGGATGAAAAACGGCGTGCTATAGTATGCCGTACGGAATACTATAGCACGCCGTTTTTTCATCATTTTTGAGGATTTGAAAGAAATGAAAAAAAAAACGATGAATTATAGCCCATCATTGTCTCCACCAGGCCGAAGGCATGTGGGGAGAGTATGTTTTGCACTCCGTCCGTCCGCGTGTGTGTCCGTGTGTCCGTGAACAGCTAATCTCGGCCACCGTTAACCCGGTCGATGCCATATTTTGCACACACACTCCCTGGATGCCAACCATGAACCTCTGCCCCAAACTTTCCAGAACGGCCTGTTATAGCGCCACCAGGAGGCCGCTTTGTGCAAAACAAGTTTTTCGATGCCATATTTTGCACACACACTCCCTGGATGCCAACCATGAACCTCTGCCCCAAACTTTCCAGAACGGCCTGTTATAGCGCCACCAGGAGGCCGCTTTGTGCAAAACAAGTTTTTGCACAGTACACCTACAGATTTTGTCCAAACATCACGCAAATTGGTACACAGTCTCTCTAGAGCCATTCAACGAAACGGGTCTTTCAGATTTATCAGACTCCATCCTGATTGGTTAAGATTGGCTTCCAAAGTTCACAGGAGTGCTCAGTTTCAAACAAAATGCTGCAAATCATGAACACATCGCGTGATTTCCGTGAAATTGTGCACCCACATTCCCACTAGGCCGAGGACGAAATGCCACATGAACAATTTCAACTCAGCCTCAAGGTGGTGCTATAACTGGCCGAAAAGTGTTATTTTTTCATCATTTTTGAGGATTTGAAAAAAATTCAAAATTTCAAAAAACATGGGTTATAGCCCATCGTTTTTTCAATTAAAAAATAAAAAATAACCTAGTTTTTCATCATTTTTGAACATGGGCTATAGCCCCTACCGTACGGCATACTATAGCACGCCGTTTTTCATCATTTTTGAGGATTTGAAAAAAATTCTAAATTAAAAAAAACATGGGTTATAGCCCATCGTTCTTTGAATTTTTAAAAAAAGAAATTAACCTCGTTTTTCATCATTTTTGAACATGGGTTATAGCCCCTACCGTACGGCATACTATAGCACGCCGTTTTTCATCATTTTTGAGGATTTGAAAAAAAATCTAAATTTAAAAAAACATGGGTTATAGCCCATCGTTCTTTGAATTTTTGAAAAAAGAAATTAACCTCGTTTTTCATCATTTTTGAACATGGGCTATAGCCCCTACCGTACGGCATACTATAGCACGCCGTTTTTCATCATTTTTCATCATTTTTGAGGATTTAAAAAAAAAATCAAAATTTCAAAAAACATGGGTTATAGCCCATCGTTTTTTGAATTTTTGAAAAAAAAAATTAACCTTGTTTTTCATCATTTTTGAACATGGGCTATAGCCCCTACCGTACGGCATACTATAGCACGCCGTTTTTCATAATTTTTCATAATTTTTGAGGATTTAAAAAAAAATCAAAATTTCAAAAAACATGGGTTATAGCCCATCGTTTTTAGAATTTTTGAAAAAAAAAATTAACCTAGTTTTTCATCATTTTTGAACATGGGCTATAGCCCCTACCTTACGGCATACTATAGCACGCCGTTTTTCATCATTTTTGAGGATTTGAAAAAAAATAAAAATAAAAAAAAACATGGGTTATAGCCCATTGTTTTTTGATTTTTTGAAAAAAAAATTAACCTTGTTTTTCATCATTTTTGAACATGGGCTATAGCCCCTACCGTACGGCATACTATAGCACGCCGTTTTTCATCATTTTTCATCATTTTTGAGGATTTTTAAAAAAATCTAAATTTAAAAAAACATGGGTTATAGCCCATCGTTTTTTGAATAAAAAATAATAAAAATAACCTCGTTTTTCATCATTTTTGAACATGGGCTATAGCCCCTACCGTACGGCATACTATAGCACGTAGTTTTTCATCATTTTTCATCATTTTTGAGGATTTGAAAAAAAATCAAAATTTCAAAAACATGGGTTATAGCCCATCGTTTTTTGAATTTTTGAAAAAAAAAAATAACCTCGTTTTTCATCATTTTTGAACATGGGCTATAGCCCCTACCGTACGGCATACTATATTTTACTCATTTTTGAGGATTTGAAAAAATTTCTAAATTTCTAAAAACATGGGTTATAGCCCATTGTTCTTTTAATTTTTGAAAAAAAAATTAACCTTGTTTTTCATCATTTTTGAACATGGGCTATAGCCCCTACCGTACGGCATACTATAGCACGTCGTTTTTCATCATTTTTCATCATTTTTGAGGATTTGAAAAAAATTCAAAATTTCAAAAACATGGGTTATAGCCCATCGTTTTTTTAATTTTTGAAAAAAAAAATTAACCTAGTTTTTCATCATTTTTGAACATGGGCTATAGCCCCTACCGTACGGCATACTATAGCACGTCGTTTTTCATCATTTTTCATCATTTTTGAGGATTTGAAAAAAATTAAAAAAAAAAACAAACATGGGTTATAGCCCATCGTTTTTTGATTTCTTGAAAAAAGAATTAACCTCGTTTTTCATCATTTTTGAACATGGGCTATAGCCCCTACCGTACGGCATACTATAGCACGCCGTTTTTCATCATTTTTCATCATTTTTCATCATTTTTGAGGATTTTTTTAAAAATCTAAATTAAAAAAAACATGGGTTATAGCCCATCGTTTTTTGAATAAAAAAAAAATAAAAAGAATCGTTTTTCATCATTTTTGAACATGGGCTATAGCCCCTACCGTACGGCATACTATAGCACGCCGTTTTTCATCATTTTTGAGGATTTGAAAAAATTTCTAAATTTCAAAAAACATGGGTTATAGCCCATCGTTCTTTGAATTTTTGAAAAAAGAAATTAACCTAGTTTTTCATCATTTTTGAACATGGGCTATAGCCCCTACCGTACGGCATACTATAGCACGCCGTTTTTCATCATTTTTCATCATTTTTGAGGATTTAAAAAAAAATCAAAATTTAAAAAAACATGGGTTATAGCCCATCGTTTTTTGAATAAAAAATAATAAAAATAACCTTGTTTTTCATCATTTTTGAACATGGGCTATAGCCCCTACCGTACGGCATACTATAGCACGTAGTTTTTCATCATTTTTCATCATTTTTGAGGATTTGAAAAAAAATCAAAATTTCAAAAAACATGGGTTATAGCCCATCGTTTTTTGAATTTTTGAAAAAAAAAAAAAACCTCGTTTTTCATCATTTTTGAACATGGGCTATAGCCCCTACCGTACGGCATACTATATTTTACTCATTTTTGAGGATTTGAAAAAATTTCTAAATTTCTAAAAACATGGGTTATAGCCCATTGTTCTTTTAATTTTTGAAAAAAAAATTAACCTTGTTTTTCATCATTTTTGAACATGGGCTATAGCCCCTACCGTACGGCATACTATATTTTACTCATTTTTGAGGATTTGAAAAAATTTCTAAATTTCTAAAAACATGGGTTATAGCCCATTGTTCTTTTAATTTTTGAAAAAAAAATTAACCTTGTTTTTCATCATTTTTGAACATGGGCTATAGCCCCTACCGTACGGCATACTATAGCACGCCGTTTTTCATAATTTTTCATAATTTTTGAGGATTTAAAAAAAAATCAAAATTTCAAAAAACATGGGTTATAGCCCATCGTTTTTAGAAATTTTGAAAAAAAAAATTAACCTAGTTTTTCATCATTTTTGAACATGGGCTATAGCCCCTACCTTACGGCATACTATAGCACGCCGTTTTTCATCATTTTTGAGGATTTGAAAAAAAATCAAAATAAAAAAAAACATGGGTTATAGCCCATTGTTTTTTGATTTAAAAAAAAAAAAATTAACCTTGTTTTTCATCATTTTTGAACATGGGCTATAGCCCCTACCGTACGGCATACTATAGCACGCCGTTTTTCATCATTTTTCATCATTTTTGAGGATTTTTAAAAAAATCTAAATTTAAAAAAACATGGGTTATAGCCCATCGTTTTTTGAATAATAAATAATAAAAATAACCTCGTTTTTCATCATTTTTGAACATGGGCTATAGCCCCTACCGTACGGCATACTATAGCACGTAGTTTTTCATCATTTTTCATCATTTTTGAGGATTTGAAAAAAAATCAAAATTTCAAAAAACATGGGTTATAGCCCATCGTTTTTTGAATTTTTGAAAAAAAAAAATAACCTCGTTTTTCATCATTTTTGAACATGGGCTATAGCCCCTACCGTACGGCATACTATATTTTACTCATTTTTGAGGATTTGAAAAAATTTCTAAATTTCTAAAAACATGGGTTATAGCCCATTGTTCTTTTAATTTTTGAAAAAAAAATTAACCTTGTTTTTCATCATTTTTGAACATGGGCTATAGCCCCTACCGTACGGCATACTATATTTTACTCATTTTTGAGGATTTGAAAAAATTTCTAAATTTCTAAAAACATGGGTTATAGCCCATTGTTCTTTTAATTTTTGAAAAAAAAATTAACCTTGTTTTTCATCATTTTTGAACATGGGCTATAGCCCCTACCGTACGGCATACTATAGCACGCCGTTTTTCATAATTTTTCATAATTTTTGAGGATTTAAAAAAAAATCAAAATTTCAAAAAACATGGGTTATAGCCCATCGTTTTTAGAAATTTTGAAAAAAAAAATTAACCTAGTTTTTCATCATTTTTGAACATGGGCTATAGCCCCTACCTTACGGCATACTATAGCACGCCGTTTTTCATCATTTTTGAGGATTTGAAAAAAAATCAAAATAAAAAAAAACATGGGTTATAGCCCATTGTTTTTTGATTTAAAAAAAAAAAATTAACCTTGTTTTTCATCATTTTTGAACATGGGCTATAGCCCCTACCGTACGGCATACTATAGCACGCCGTTTTTCATCATTTTTCATCATTTTTGAGGATTTTTAAAAAAATCTAAATTTAAAAAAACATGGGTTATAGCCCATCGTTTTTTGAATAATAAATAATAAAAATAACCTCGTTTTTCATCATTTTTGAACATGGGCTATAGCCCCTACCGTACGGCATACTATAGCACGTAGTTTTTCATCATTTTTCATCATTTTTGAGGATTTGAAAAAAAATCAAAATTTCAAAAAACATGGGTTATAGCCCATCGTTTTTTGAATTTTTGAAAAAAAAAAATAACCTCGTTTTTCATCATTTTTGAACATGGGCTATAGCCCCTACCGTACGGCATACTATATTTTACTCATTTTTGAGGATTTGAAAAAAATTCTAAATTTCTAAAAACATGGGTTATAGCCCATTGTTCTTTTAATTTTTGAAAAAAGAAATTAACCTCGTTTTTCATCATTTTTGAACATGGGCTATAGCCCCTACCGTACGGCATACTATAGCACGCCGTTTTTCATCATTTTTCATCATTTTTGAGGATTTTAAAAAAAAAATCAAAATTTCAAAAAACATGGGTTATAGCCCATCGTTTTTTGAATTTTTGAAAAAAAAAAATAACCTCGTTTTTCATCATTTTTGAACATGGGCTATAGCCCCTACCGTACGGCATACTATATTTTACTCATTTTTGAGGATTTGAAAAAATTTCTAAATTTCTAAAAACATGGGTTATAGCCCATTGTTCTTTTAATTTTTGAAAAAAGAAATTAACCTCGTTTTTCATCATTTTTGAACATGGGCTATAGCCCCTACCGTACGGCATACTATAGCACGCCGTTTTTCATCATTTTTCATCATTTTTGAGGATTTTAAAAAAAAAAATCAAAATTTCAAAAAACATGGGTTATAGCCCATCGTTTTTTGAATTTTTGAAAAAAAAAAATGAACCTCGTTTTTCATCATTTTTGAACATGGGCTATAGCCCCTAACGTACGGCATACTATAGCACGTCGTTTTTCATCATTTTTCATCATTTTTGAGGATTTGAAAAAAAAATCAAAATTTCAAAAACATGGGTTATAGCCCATCGTTTTTTGAATTTTTGAAAAAAAAATTAACCTTGTTTTTCATCATTTTTGAACATGGGCTATAGCCCCTACCGTACGGCATACTATAGCACGCCGTTTTTCATAATTTTTCATAATTTTTGAGGATTTAAAAAAAAATCAAAATTTCAAAAAACATGGGTTATAGCCCATCGTTTTTAGAATTTTTGAAAAAAAAAATTAACCTAGTTTTTCATCATTTTTGAACATGGGCTATAGCCCCTACCTTACGGCATACTATAGCACGCCGTTTTTCATCATTTTTGAGGATTTGAAAAAAAATCAAAATAAAAAAAAACATGGGTTATAGCCCATTGTTTTTTGATTTTTTGAAAAAAAAATTAACCTCGTTTTTCATCATTTTTGAACATGGGCTATAGCCCCTACCGTACGGCATACTATAGCACGCCGTTTTTCATCATTTTTCATCATTTTTGAGGATTTTTTTAAAAATCTAAATTTCAAAAAACATGGGTTATAGCCCATCGTTTTTTGAATAAAAAAAAAAAAAAAAAAACTCGTTTTTCATCATTTTTGAACATGGGCTATAGCCCCTACCGTACAGCATACTATAGCACGCCGTTTTTCATCATTTTTGAGGATTTGAAAAAATTTCAAAATTTCAAAAAACATGGGTTATAGCCCATTGTTCTTTTAATTTTTGAAAAAATAAATTAACCTCGTTTTTCATCATTTTTGAACATGGGCTATAGCCCCTACCGTACGGCATACTATAGCACGTCGTTTTTCATCATTTTTCATCATTTTTGAGGATTTGAAAAAAATTCAAAATTTCAAAAACATGGGTTATAGCCCATCGTTTTTTGAATTTTTGAAAAAAGAAATTAACCTCGTTTTTCATCATTTTTGAACATGGGCTATAGCCCCTACCGTACGGCATACTATAGCACGTAGTTTTTCATCATTTTTCATAATTTTTGAGGATTTGAAAAAATTTCAAAATTTCAAAAAACATGGGTTATAGCCCATCGTTTTTTGAATTTTTGAAAAAAAAAATACCTCGTTTTTCATCATTTTTGCACATGGGCTATAGCCCCTACCGTACGGCATACTATAGCACGTCGTTTTTCATCATTTTTCATCATTTTTGAGGATTTGAAAAAATTTCAAATTTTCAAAAAACATGGGTTATAGCCCATCGTTTTTAGAATTTTTGAAAAAAAAAATTACCTCGTTTTTCATCATTTTGTAACATGGGCTATAGCCCCTACCGTACGGCATACTATAGCACGCCGTTTTTCATCATTTGAGGATTTGAAAAAAATTCAAATTTTCAAAAAACATGTGTTATAGCCCATCGTTTTTTGAAATTTTGAAAAAAAAATTAACCTCGTTTTTCATCATTTTTGAACATGGGCTATAGCCCCTACCGTACGGCATACTATAGCACGCCGTTTTTCATCATTTGAGGATTTGAAAAAAATTCAAAATTTCAAAAAACATGGGTTATAGCCCATCGTTTTTTAAAAAAAAAAGAAAAAATAATTTACCTCGTTTTTCATCATTTTTGAACATGGGCTATAGCCCCTACCGTACGGCATACTATAGCACGCCGTTTTTCATCATTTTTGAGGATTTGAAAAAAATTCTAAATTAAAAAAAACATGGGTTATAGCCCATCGTTCTTTGAATTTTTTAAAAAAGAAATTAACCTCGTTTTTCATCATTTTTGAACCTGGGTTATAGCCCCTACCGTACGGCATACTATAGCACGCCGTTTTTCATCATTTTTGAGGATTTGAAAAAAATTCTAAATTAAAAAAAACATGGGTTATAGCCCATCGTTCTTTGAATTTTTGAAAAAAGAAATTAACCTCGTTTTTCATCATTTTTGAACATGGGCTATAGCCCCTACCGTACAGCATACTATAGCACGCCGTTTTTCATCATTTTTCATCATTTTTGAGGATTTTTTAAAAAAATCAAAATTTCAAAAAACATGGGTTATAGCCCATCGTTTTTTGAATTTTTGAAAAAAAAAAATGAACCTCGTTTTTCATCATTTTTGAACATGGGCTATAGCCCCTACCGTACGGCATACTATAGCACGTCGTTTTTCATCATTTTTCATCATTTTTGAGGATTTGAAAAAAAAATCAAAATTTCAAAAACATGGGTTATAGCCCATCGTTTTTTGAATTTTTGAAAAAAAAAATTAACCTTGTTTTTCATCATTTTTGAACATGGGCTATAGCCCCTACCGTACGGCATACTATAGCACGCCGTTTTTCATAATTTTTCATAATTTTTGAGGATTTAAAAAAAAATCAAAATTTCAAAAAACATGGGTTATAGCCCATCGTTTTTAGAATTTTTGAAAAAAAAAATTAACCTAGTTTTTCATCATTTTTGAACATGGGCTATAGCCCCTACCTTACGGCATACTATAGCACGCCGTTTTTCATCATTTTTGAGGATTTGAAAAAAAATCAAAATAAAAAAAAACATGGGTTATAGCCCATTGTTTTTTGATTTTTTGAAAAAAAAATTAACCTTGTTTTTCATCATTTTTGAACATGGGCTATAGCCCCTACCGTACGGCATACTATAGCACGCCGTTTTTCATCATTTTTCATCATTTTTGAGGATTTTTAAAAAAATCTAAATTTAAAAAAACATGGGTTATAGCCCATCGTTTTTTGAATAAAAAATAATAAAAATAACCTCGTTTTTCATCATTTTTGAACATGGGCTATAGCCCCTACCGTACGGCATACTATAGCACGCCGTTTTTCATCATTTTTCATAATTTTTGAGGATTTAAAAAAAAATCAAAATTTCAAAAAACATGGGTTATAGCCCATCGTTTTTAGAATTTTTGAAAAAAAAAATTAACCTAGTTTTTCATCATTTTTGAACATGGGCTATAGCCCCTACCTTACGGCATACTATAGCACGCCGTTTTTCATCATTTTTGAGGATTTGAAAAAAAATCAAAATAAAAAAAAACATGGGTTATAGCCCATTGTTTTTTGATTTTTTGAAAAAAAAATTAACCTTGTTTTTCATCATTTTTGAACATGGGCTATAGCCCCTACCGTACGGCATACTATAGCACGCCGTTTTTCATCATTTTTCATCATTTTTGAGGATTTTTTAAAAAATCTAAATTTAAAAAAACATGGGTTATAGCCCATCGTTTTTTGAATAAAAAATAATAAAAATAACCTCGTTTTTCATCATTTTTGAACATGGGCTATAGCCCCTACCGTACGGCATACTATAGCACGTAGTTTTTCATCATTTTTCATCATTTTTGAGGATTTGAAAAAAAATCTAAATTTCAAAAAACATGGGTTATAGCCCATCGTTTTTTGAATTTTTGAAAAAAAAAAATAACCTCGTTTTTCATCATTTTTGAACATGGGCTATAGCCCCTACCGTACGGCATACTATATTTTACTCATTTTTGAGGATTTGAAAAAATTTCTAAATTTCTAAAAACATGGGTTATAGCCCATTGTTCTTTTAATTTTTGAAAAAAGAAATTAACCTCGTTTTTCATCATTTTTGAACATGGGCTATAGCCCCTACCGTACGGCATACTATAGCACGCCGTTTTTCATCATTTTTCATCATTTTTGAGGATTTTTAAAAAAAATCAAAATTTCAAAAAACATGGGTTATAGCCCATCGTTTTTTGAATTTTTGAAAAAAAGAAATGAACCTCGTTTTTCATCATTTTTGAACATGGGCTATAGCCCCTACCGTACGGCATACTATAGCACGTCGTTTTTCATCATTTTTCATCATTTTTGAGGATTTGAAAAAAAAATCAAAATTTCAAAAACATGGGTTATAGCCCATCGTTTTTTGAATTTTTGAAAAAAAAAATTAACCTTGTTTTTCATCATTTTTGAACATGGGCTATAGCCCCTACCGTACGGCATACTATAGCACGCCGTTTTTCATAATTTTTCATAATTTTTGAGGATTTAAAAAAAAATCAAAATTTCAAAAAACATGGGTTATAGCCCATCGTTTTTAGAATTTTTGAAAAAAAAAATTAACCTAGTTTTTCATCATTTTTGAACATGGGCTATAGCCCCTACCTTACGGCATACTATAGCACGCCGTTTTTCATCATTTTTGAGGATTTGAAAAAAAATCAAAATAAAAAAAAACATGGGTTATAGCCCATTGTTTTTTGATTTTTTGAAAAAAAAATTAACCTTGTTTTTCATCATTTTTGAACATGGGCTATAGCCCCTACCGTACGGCATACTATAGCACGCCGTTTTTCATCATTTTTCATCATTTTTGAGGATTTTTAAAAAAATCTAAATTTAAAAAAACATGGGTTATAGCCCATCGTTTTTTGAATAAAAAATAATAAAAATAACCTCGTTTTTCATCATTTTTGAACATGGGCTATAGCCCCTACCGTACGGCATACTATAGCACGTAGTTTTTCATCATTTTTCATCATTTTTGAGGATTTGAAAAAAAATCAAAATTTCAAAAACATGGGTTATAGCCCATCGTTTTTTGAATTTTTGAAAAAAAAAAATAACCTCGTTTTTCATCATTTTTGAACATGGGCTATAGCCCCTACCGTACGGCATACTATATTTTACTCATTTTTGAGGATTTGAAAAAATTTCTAAATTTCTAAAAACATGGGTTATAGCCCATTGTTCTTTTAATTTTTGAAAAAAAAATTAACCTTGTTTTTCATCATTTTTGAACATGGGCTATAGCCCCTACCGTACGGCATACTATAGCACGTCGTTTTTCATCATTTTTCATCATTTTTGAGGATTTGAAAAAAATTCAAAATTTCAAAAACATGGGTTATAGCCCATCGTTTTTTTAATTTTTGAAAAAAAAAATTAACCTAGTTTTTCATCATTTTTGAACATGGGCTATAGCCCCTACCGTACGGCATACTATAGCACGTCGTTTTTCATCATTTTTCATCATTTTTGAGGATTTGAAAAAAATTCAAAAAAAAAAAAAACATGGGTTATAGCCCATCGTTTTTTGATTTCTTGAAAAAAGAATTAACCTCGTTTTTCATCATTTTTGAACATGGGCTATAGCCCCTACCGTACGGCATACTATAGCACGCCGTTTTTCATCATTTTTCATCATTTTTCATCATTTTTGAGGATTTTTTTAAAAATCTAAATTTAAAAAAACATGGGTTATAGCCCATCGTTTTTTGAATAAAAAAAAAATAAAAAGAATCGTTTTTCATCATTTTTGAACATGGGCTATAGCCCCTACCGTACGGCATACTATAGCACGCCGTTTTTCATCATTTTTGAGGATTTGAAAAAATTTCTAAATTTCAAAAAACATGGGTTATAGCCCATCGTTCTTTGAATTTTTGAAAAAAGAAATTAACCTAGTTTTTCATCATTTTTGAACATGGGCTATAGCCCCTACCGTACGGCATACTATAGCACGCCGTTTTTCATCATTTTTCATCATTTTTGAGGATTTAAAAAAAAATCAAAATTTAAAAAAACATGGGTTATAGCCCATCGTTTTTTGAATAAAAAATAATAAAAATAACCTTGTTTTTCATCATTTTTTAACATGGGCTATAGCCCCTACCGTACGGCATACTATAGCACGTAGTTTTTCATCATTTTTCATCATTTTTGAGGATTTGAAAAAAAATCAAAATTTCAAAAAACATGGGTTATAGCCCATCGTTTTTTGAATTTTTGAAAAAAAAAATAACCTCGTTTTTCATCATTTTTGAACATAGGCTATAGCCCCTACCGTACGGCATACTATATTTTACTCATTTTTGAGGATTTGAAAAAATTTCTAAATTTCTAAAAACATGGGTTATAGCCCATTGTTCTTTTAATTTTTGAAAAAAAAATTAACCTTGTTTTTCATCATTTTTGAACATGGGCTATAGCCCCTACCGTACGGCATACTATATTTTACTCATTTTTGAGGATTTGAAAAAATTTCTAAATTTCTAAAAACATGGGTTATAGCCCATTGTTCTTTTAATTTTTGAAAAAAAAATTAACCTTGTTTTTCATCATTTTTGAACATGGGCTATAGCCCCTACCGTACGGCATACTATAGCACGCCGTTTTTCATCATTTTTCATCATTTTTGAGGATTTAAAAAAAAAATCAAAATTTCAAAAAACATGGGTTATAGCCCATCGTTTTTTGAATTTTTGAAAAAAAAAATGAACCTCGTTTTTCATCATTTTTGAACATGGGCTATAGCCCCTACCGTACGGCATACTATAGCACGTCGTTTTTCATCATTTTTCATCATTTTTGAGGATTTGAAAAAAAAATCAAAATTTCAAAAACATGGGTTATAGCCCATCGTTTTTTGAATTTTTGAAAAAAAAAATTAACCTTGTTTTTCATCATTTTTGAACATGGGCTATAGCCCCTACCGTACGGCATACTATAGCACGCCGTTTTTCATCATTTTTCATAATTTTTGAGGATTTAAAAAAAAAATCAAAATTTCAAAAAACATGGGTTATAGCCCATCGTTTTTAGAATTTTTGAAAAAAAAAATTAACCTAGTTTTTCATCATTTTTGAACATGGGCTATAGCCCCTACCTTACGGCATACTATAGCACGCCGTTTTTCATCATTTTTGAGGATTTGAAAAAAAATAAAAATAAAAAAAAACATGGGTTATAGCCCATTGTTTTTTGATTTTTTGAAAAGAAATTTACCTTGTTTTTCATCATTTTTGAACATGGGCTATAGCCCCTACCGTACGGCATACTATAGCACGCCGTTTTTCATCATTTTTCATCATTTTTGAGGATTTTTAAAAAAATCTAAATTAAAAAAAACATGGGTTATAGCCCATCGTTTTTTGAATAAAAAATAATAAAAATAACCTCGTTTTTCATCATTTTTGAACATGGGCTATAGCCCCTACCGTACGGCATACTATAGCACGTAGTTTTTCATCATTTTTCATCATTTTTGAGGATTTGAAAAAAAATCAAAATTTCAAAAACATGGGTTATAGCCCATCGTTTTTTGAATTTTTGAAAAAAAAAAATAACCTCGTTTTTCATCATTTTTGAACATGGGCTATAGCCCCTACCGTACGGCATACTATATTTTACTCATTTTTGAGGATTTGAAAAAATTTCTAAATTTCTAAAAACATGGGTTATAGCCCATTGTTCTTTTAATTTTTGAAAAAAAAATTAACCTTGTTTTTCATCATTTTTGAACATGGGCTATAGCCCCTACCGTACGGCATACTATAGCACGTCGTTTTTCATCATTTTTCATCATTTTTGAGGATTTGAAAAAAATTCAAAATTTCAAAAACATGGGTTATAGCCCATCGTTTTTTTAATTTTTGAAAAAAAAAATTAACCTAGTTTTTCATCATTTTTGAACATGGGCTATAGCCCCTACCGTACGGCATACTATAGCACGTCGTTTTTCATCATTTTTCATCATTTTTGAGGATTTGAAAAAAATTCAAAAAAAAAAAAAACATGGGTTATAGCCCATCGTTTTTTGATTTCTTGAAAAAAGAATTAACCTCGTTTTTCATCATTTTTGAACATGGGCTATAGCCCCTACCGTACGGCATACTATAGCACGCCGTTTTTCATCATTTTTCATCATTTTTCATCATTTTTGAGGATTTTTTTAAAAATCTAAATTTAAAAAAACATGGGTTATAGCCCATCGTTTTTTGAATAAAAAAAAAATAAAAAGAATCGTTTTTCATCATTTTTGAACATGGGCTATAGCCCCTACCGTACGGCATACTATAGCACGCCGTTTTTCATCATTTTTGAGGATTTGAAAAAATTTCTAAATTTCAAAAAACATGGGTTATAGCCCATCGTTCTTTGAATTTTTGAAAAAAGAAATTAACCTAGTTTTTCATCATTTTTGAACATGGGCTATAGCCCCTACCGTACGGCATACTATAGCACGCCGTTTTTCATCATTTTTCATCATTTTTGAGGATTTAAAAAAAAATCAAAATTTAAAAAAACATGGGTTATAGCCCATCGTTTTTTGAATAAAAAATAATAAAAATAACCTTGTTTTTCATCATTTTTGAACATGGGCTATAGCCCCTACCGTACGGCATACTATAGCACGTAGTTTTTCATCATTTTTCATCATTTTTGAGGATTTGAAAAAAAATCAAAATTTCAAAAAACATGGGTTATAGCCCATCGTTTTTTGAATTTTTGAAAAAAAAAAATAACCTCGTTTTTCATCATTTTTGAACATGGGCTATAGCCCCTACCGTACGGCATACTATATTTTACTAATTTTTGAGGATTTGAAAAAATTTCTAAATTTCTAAAAACATGGGTTATAGCCCATTGTTCTTTTAATTTTTGAAAAAAAAATTAACCTTGTTTTTCATCATTTTTGAACATGGGCTATAGCCCCTACCGTACGGCATACTATATTTTACTCATTTTTGAGGATTTGAAAAAATTTCTAAATTTCTAAAAACATGGGTTATAGCCCATTGTTCTTTTAATTTTTGAAAAAAAAATTAACCTTGTTTTTCATCATTTTTGAACATGGGCTATAGCCCCTACCGTACGGCATACTATAGCACGCCGTTTTTCATCATTTTTCATCATTTTTGAGGATTTAAAAAAAAAATCAAAATTTCAAAAAACATGGGTTATAGCCCATCGTTTTTTGAATTTTTGAAAAAAAAAAATGAACCTCGTTTTTCATCATTTTTGAACATGGGCTATAGCCCCTACCGTACGGCATACTATAGCACGTCGTTTTTCATCATTTTTCATCATTTTTGAGGATTTGAAAAAAAAATCAGAAATTCAAAAACATGGGTTATAGCCCATCGTTTTTTGAATTTTTGAAAAAAAAAATTAACCTTGTTTTTCATCATTTTTGAACATGGGCTATAGCCCCTACCGTACGGCATACTATAGCACGCCGTTTTTCATAATTTTTCATAATTTTTGAGGATTTAAAAAAAAATCTAAATTTCAAAAAACATGGGTTATAGCCCATCGTTTTTAGAATTTTTGAAAAAAAAAATTAACCTAGTTTTTCATCATTTTTGAACATGGGCTATAGCCCCTACCTTACGGCATACTATAGCACGCCGTTTTTCATCATTTTTGAGGATTTGAAAAAAAATCAAAATAAAAAAAAACATGGGTTATAGCCCATTGTTTTTTGATTTTTTGAAAAAAAAATTAACCTTGTTTTTCATCATTTTTGAACATGGGCTATAGCCCCTACCGTACGGCATACTATAGCACGCCGTTTTTCATCATTTTTCATCATTTTTGAGGATTTTTAAAAAAATCTAAATTTAAAAAAACATGGGTTATAGCCCATCGTTTTTTGAATAAAAAATAATAAAAATAACCTCGTTTTTCATCATTTTTGAACATGGGCTATAGCCCCTACCGTACGGCATACTATAGCACGTAGTTTTTCATCATTTTTCATCATTTTTGAGGATTTGAAAAAAAATCAAAATTTCAAAAACATGGGTTATAGCCCATCGTTTTTTGAATTTTTGAAAAAAAAAATAACCTCGTTTTTCATCATTTTTGAACATGGGCTATAGCCCCTACCGTACGGCATACTATATTTTACTCATTTTTGAGGATTTGAAAAAATTTCTAAATTTCTAAAAACATGGGTTATAGCCCATTGTTCTTTTAATTTTTGAAACAAAAATTAACCTTGTTTTTCATCATTTTTGAACATGGGCTATAGCCCCTACCGTACGGCATACTATAGCACGTCGTTTTTCATCATTTTTCATCATTTTTGAGGATTTGAAAAAAATTCAAAATTTCAAAAACATGGGTTATAGCCCATCGTTTTTTTAATTTTTGAAAAAAAAAATTAACCTAGTTTTTCATCATTTTTGAACATGGGCTATAGCCCCTACCGTACGGCATACTATAGCACGTCGTTTTTCATCATTTTTCATCATTTTTGAGGATTTGAAAAAAATTCAAAATAAAAAAAAACATGGGTTATAGCCCATCGTTTTTTGCTTTCTTGAAAAAAGAATTAACCTCGTTTTTCATCATTTTTGAACATGGGCTATAGCCCCTACCGTACGGCATACTATAGCACGCCGTTTTTCATCATTTTTCATCATTTTTCATCATTTTTGAGGATTTTTTAAAAAATCTAAATTTAAAAAAACATGGGTTATAGCCCATCGTTTTTTGAATAAAAAATAAATAAAAAGAATCGTTTTTCATCATTTTTGAACATGGGCTATAGCCCCTACCGTACGGCATACTATAGCACGCCGTTTTTCATCATTTTTGAGGATTTGAAAAAATTTCTAAATTTCAAAAAACATGGGTTATAGCCCATCGTTCTTTGAATTTTTGAAAAAAGAAATTAACCTAGTTTTTCATCATTTTTGAACATGGGCTATAGCCCCTACCGTACGGCATACTATAGCACGCCGTTTTTCATCATTTTTCATCATTTTTGAGGATTTAAAAAAAAATCAAAATTTAAAAAAACATGGGTTATAGCCCATCGTTTTTTGAATAAAAAATAATAAAAATAACCTTGTTTTTCATCATTTTTGAACATGGGCTATAGCCCCTACCGTACGGCATACTATAGCACGTAGTTTTTCATCATTTTTCATCATTTTTGAGGATTTGAAAAAAAATCAAAATTTCAAAAAACATGGGTTATAGCCCATCGTTTTTTGAATTTTTGAAAAAAAAAAAAAACCTCGTTTTTCATCATTTTTGAACATGGGCTATAGCCCCTACCGTACGGCATACTATATTTTACTCATTTTTGAGGATTTGAAAAAATTTCTAAATTTCAAAAAACATGGGTTATAGCCCATCGTTCTTTGAATTTTTGAAAAAAGAAATTAACCTAGTTTTTCATCATTTTTGAACATGGGCTATAGCCCCTACCGTACGGCATACTATAGCACGCCGTTTTTCATCATTTTTCATCATTTTTGAGGATTAAAAAAAAAATCAAAATTAAAAAAAACATGGGTTATAGCCCATCGTTTTTTGAATTTTTGAAAAAAAAAATTAACCTCGTTTTTCATCATTTTTGAACATGGGCTATAGCCCCTACCGTACGGCATACTATAGCACGCCGTTTTTCATCATTTTTCATCATTTTTGAGGATTTGAAAAAAAATCAAAATTTCAAAAAACATGGGTTATAGCCCATCGTTTTTTTAATTTTTGAAAAAAAAATTAACCTCGTTTTTCATCATTTTTGAACATGGGCTATAGCCCCTACCGTACGGCATACTATAGCACGCCGTTTTTCATCATTTTTGAGGATTTGAAAAAATTTCAAAATTTCAAAAAACATGGGTTATAGCCCATCGTTTTTAGAAATTTTGAAGAAAAAAAATTAACCTAGTTTTTCATCATTTTTGAACATGGGCTATAGCCCCTACCTTACGGCATACTATAGCACGCCGTTTTTCATCATTTTTGAGGATTTGAAAAAAATTAAAAATTAAAAAAAACATGGGTTATAGCCCATTGTTTTTTGATTTTTTGAAAAAAGAATTAACCTCGTTTTTCATCATTTTTGAACATGGGCTATAGCCCCTACCGTACGGCATACTATAGCACGCCGTTTTTCATCATTTTTCATCATTTTTGAGGATTTTTTTAAAAATCTAAATTTCAAAAAACATGGGTTATAGCCCATCGTTTTTTGAATTAAAAAAAAAAAAAAAAAACTCGTTTTTCATCATTTTTGAACATGGGCTATAGCCCCTACCGTACAGCATACTATAGCACGCCGTTTTTCATCATTTTTGAGGATTTGAAAAAATTTCAAAATTTCAAAAAACATGGGTTATAGCCCATTGTTCTTTTAATTTTTGAAAAAATAAATTAACCTCGTTTTTCATCATTTTTGAACATGGGCTATAGCCCCTACCGTACGGCATACTATAGCACGTCGTTTTTCATCATTTTTCATCATTTTTGAGGATTTGAAAAAAATTCAAAATTTCAAAAACATGGGTTATAGCCCATCGTTTTTTGAATTTTTGAAAAAAGAAATTAACCTCGTTTTTCATCATTTTTGAACATGGGCTATAGCCCCTACCGTACGGCATACTATAGCACGTAGTTTTTCATCATTTTTCATCATTTTTGAGGATTTGAAAAAAAATCAAAATTTCAAAAAACATGGGTTATAGCCCATCGTTTTTTGAATTTTTGAAAAAAAAAATTACCTCGTTTTTCATCATTTTTGAACATGGGCTATAGCCCCTACCGTACGGCATACTATAGCACGTCGTTTTTCATCATTTTTCATCATTTTTGAGGATTTGAAAAAATTTCAAATTTTCAAAAAACATGGGTTATAGCCCATCGTTTTTAGAATTTTTGAAAAAAAAAAAATTACCTCGTTTTTCATCATTTTGTAACATGGGCTATAGCCCCTACCGTACGGCATACTATAGCACGCCGTTTTTCATCATTTGAGGATTTGAAAAAAATTCAAAATTTCAAAAAACATGGGTTATAGCCCATCGTTTTTTAAAAAAAAAGAAAAAATAATTTACCTCGTTTTTCATCATTTTTGAACATGGGCTATAGCCCCTACCGTACGGCATACTATAGCACGCCGTTTCTCATCATTTTTGAGGATTTGAAAAAATTCAAAAAATTCAAAAAACATGGGTTATAGCCCATTGTTTTTTTAATTTTTGAAAAAAGAATTAACCTAGTTTTTCATCATTTTTGAACATGGGCTATAGCCCCTACCGTACGGCATACTATAGCACGTCGTTTTTCATCATTTTTCATCATTTTTGAGGATTTGAAAAAAATTCAAAATTTCAAAAAACATGGGTTATAGCCCATCGTTTTTTGAATTTTTGAAAAAAAAAAATAACCTCGTTTTTCATCATTTTTGAACATGGGCTATAGCCCCTACCGTACGGCATACTATAGCACGCCGTTTTTCATAATTTTTGAGGTTTTGAAAAAAAATCAAAATTTCAAAAAAATGGGTTATAGCCCATCGTTTTTTGAAAATTTGAAATTATTTTTTTAACCTTGTTTTTCATCATTTTGTAACATGGGCTATAGCCCCTACCGTACGGCATACTATAGCACGCCGTTTTTCATCATTTGAGGATTTGAAAAAAAAGTCAAAATTTCAAAAAACATGGGTTATAGCCCATCGTTTTTTGAAATTTTGACTTTTTTTTTTAACCTCGTTTTTCATCATTTTTGAACATGGGCTAGAGCCCCTACCGTACGGCATACTATAGCACGCCGTTTTTCATAATTTTTGAGGATTTGAAAAAAAAATCAAAATTTAAAAAAACATGGGTTATAGCCCATCGTTTTTTGAAATTTTGAAAAAAAACTTTAACCTCGTTTTTCATCATTTTTGAACATGGGCTATAGCCCCTACCGTACGGCATACTATAGCACGCCGTTTTTCATCATTTTTGAGGTTTTGAAAAAAAATCAAAATTTCAAAAAAATGGGTTATAGCCCATCGTTTTTTGAAAATTTGAAATTATTTTTTTAACCTCGTTTTTCATCATTTTTGAACATGGGCTAGAGCCCCTACCGTACGGCATACTATAGCACGCCGTTTTTCATAATTTTTGAGGATTTGAAAAAAATTCAAAATTAAAAAAAACATGGGTTATAGCCCATCGTTTTTTGAAATTTTGAAAAAAAACTTTAACCTCGTTTTTCATCATTTTTGAACATGGGCTATAGCCCCTACCGTACGGCATACTATAGCACGCCGTTTTTCATCATTTTTGAGGTTTTGAAAAAAAATCAAAATTTCAAAAAAATGGGTTATAGCCCATCGTTTTTTGAAAATTTGAAATTATTTTTTTAACCTCGTTTTTCATCATTTTGTAACATGGGCTATAGCCCCTACCGTACGGCATACTATAGCACGCCGTTTTTCATCATTTGAGGATTTGAAAAAAATTCAAAATTTCAAAAAACATGGGTTATAGCCCATCGTTTTTTTAAATTTTGACTTTTTTTTTTAACCTCGTTTTTCATCATATTTGAACATGGGCTATAGCCCCTACCGTACGGCATACTATAGCACGCCGTTTTTCATAATTTTTGAGGATTTGAAAAAACTCTAAATTTCAAAAAACATGGGTTATAGCCCATCGTTTTTTGAAATTTTTAAAAAAAACTTTAACCTCGTTTTTCATCATTTTTGAACATGGGCTATAGCCCCTACCGTACGGCATACTATAGCACGCCGTTTTTCATCATTTTTGAGGATTTGAAAAAAAATCAAAATTTCTAAAAACATGGGTTATAGCCCATCGTTTTTTGAAATTTTGAAAAAAGAAATTAACCTCGTTTTTCATCGTTTTTGAACATGGGCTATAGCCCATACCGTACAGCATACTATAGCACGCAGTTTTTCATCATTTTTGAGGATTTGAAAAAAAAAAAAAAAAGAAAACATGGGTTATAGCCCATCATTGTTTGATTTTTAGATTTTTTTTTCAAATCCTCAAAAATGATGAAAAACAGCGTGCTATAGTATGCCGTACGGTAGGGGCTATAGCCCATGTTCAAAAATGATGAAAAACAAGGTTAAAGTTTTTTTTCTTCAAAAATTTAAAAAACGATGGGCTATAACCCATGTTTTTTTTTGTTTTTTGTTTTTTTTAATCCTCAAAAATGATGAAAAGCGGCGTGCTATAGTATGCCGTACGGTAGGGGCTATAGCCCATGTTCAAAAATGATGAAAAACGAGGTTAATTTTTTTTTTTCAAAAATTCAAAAAACGATGGGCTATAACCCATGTTTTTTATTTTATTTTTTATTTTTTAATCCACAAAAAAGATGAAAAATGGCGTGCTATAGTATGCCGTACGGTAGGGGCTAAAACCCATGTTCAAAAATGATGAAAAACGAGGTACTTTTTTTTTTTCAAAAATTCAAAAAACGATGGGCTATAACCCATGTTTTTTTTAATTTTGAAATTTTGTTTAATCCTCAAAAATGATGAAAAACGGCGTGCTATAGTATGCCGTACGGTAGGGGCTAAAACCCATGTTCAAAAATGATGAAAAACGAGGTACATTTTTTTTTTCAACCCATGTTTTTTTAAATTTTGAATTTTTTTTAAATCCTCAAAAATGATGAAAAACTGCGTGCCATAGTATGCCATACGGTAGGGGCTATAAAAACGAGGTTAAAAAAAATCAAAAATTAAAAAAATGATGGGCTATAACCCATGTTTTTTTTAATTTAGATTTTTTTTCAACTCCTCAAAAATGATGAAAAACGGCGTGCTATAGTATGCCGTACGGTAGGGGCTATATCCCATGTTCAAAAATGATGAAAAACGAGGTTAATTCTTTTTTCTTTTAATTAAAAAAACGATGGGCTATATGGCCATGTTTTTTGAAATTTTTCATTTTTTTCAAATCCTCAAAAATGATGAAAAACGGCGTGCTATAGTATGCCGTACGGTAGGGGCTATAGCCCATGGTTTTATAGTTTCATAGTCTGCAAACACAGTAAAGAACCTAGAGGCATCTATGAAAAGATGAGCAGAATGAGCAGAAAATAAAAATGAACCATGTAAATACAACAAATTGAGCAGAGCACTGCAGGGAGTCGAACCACATTCCGGTAAACCAGAAGTACCACAACCAGTGCCTTGGTTTTTGTTTTGTTGTACAAAAGGTCCATTCGTTGAAATGTAAATTTTGCATTTCAACAGTAAGGTAATTTCACAATTTACATTGTAGGCAATAATTAATAACGGTATGGCACCAGGCCAAAGCCATGGGGAGAGTGTGTGTGAGTCAGTTTGTTAACAGCTAATCTCCAGCACCATTAACCCGGTCGATGCCAAATTTTGCACACACACTCCCTGGATGCCAACGATGAACCTCTGCCCAAATTTTCCAGAACGGCCTGTATAGCACCACACATTTTTTTATGCCCTCCGAGACTATAGCCTTTCGCTTTTCCGTGATTTTTCAAATCCTCCGAAATCGTGAAAAACAACATACTATAGTATGCCCTCCGTGACCATGGACTATAGCCTTTAGCTTTTCTGCGATTTAACCTTTTTTCAAATCCTCAACAATGATGAAGAATCGCGCACTATAGCGTGCCACTTAATGACCTTGAGCAGAATAAATGACCTTCAATAAGACTAGTAAATGACCTTGACCAGTATAAATGACCTTGACAAGTACAAATGACCTTGACCAGTATAAATGAACTTCACCAGTAGAAATGACCGTGACCAGTATATGACTGTGACCAGTATACATGACCTTCATGAGACTAGTAAATGACCTTGACCAGTATAAATGACCTTTATAAGACTAGTAAATGATCTTCACCAGTATAAATGACCTTGACCAGTATGCGGTCCGTGACCATGGATTATAGCCTTTTGCTTTTCCTTGATTTTCACCTTTAAAAAATCCTCAACAATGATGAAGAATCGCGCACTATAGCGCGCCGCTCAATGACCTGAGACCATGGACCAATGAATGAAATACAACACATTGAGCAGGGCACTGCAGGGAGTTGAACCCCGTTCCGGTAAACCAGAAGTCCGACACCAGTGCCTTAGTTTTTGTGTTGTTGTTCATTTAAAGGTCCAGGTGTGCATACGCATGTGCGCCTGTGCGTGTAGGTGCATGTGTGCATGTGTGTGTGCACGCTTCAATGACCACTGTTGGACCCAATGGCGATCAAGGACCTCAGGGAGCCACCCATAATTCACAACGGTCACAGCAAACTCTGTTGCATCACAACTGGTGGCCAACAGTCGTAACCAACACCGCCGCCGACCCACAGGAGAATACCATCGCACAGTGGTATAAGACCAACCACAATCAGCCAGCCCTCAAACCAAACCATTCGACCTAGAAGAACTCGAAACCCGGAAAAGCAGCAGGGATTGATGACATACTGGCAGAAATTATACAGCACCTGGAACCTAACGCAAAGACCTGGCTCGTGGGGATGCTGAACACATGCATGGCACAGAAAACCATCCCTTCTGTCTGGAGAAAGGTCAAAGTGGTTGCAATCCCCAAACCTGGCAAAGACCCATCATCCTCAAAGAGCTACCGACCCATTTCCCTCCTCTGCATCACCTACAAGAGAGGCTGCTACTCCAACGCCTCATACCACTCATAGACACCAAGCTGACTAAAGACCAAGCTGGTTTCCGTCCCGTCCTGTGCTGGACAGAGCTCAACCTCACCCAACACATTGAGGATGGGTTTGAGGGAAAACAAATAACTGGAGCAGCAACTGGAGGGCGAAGCAAGCACGCAGGCAGCTTGTGCCTGCCTGCGTGCCTGCCTGCCTTCCTGCCTGCCTTCCTCATGTGGAAACTGCATAGTTGACTTTGTGTGTGTCTTTCTTTTTCTGTCTGTCTTTCTTAGGATGAAGATCAAGGTAGACGCCGTTGGAAGGCTCAACACAAGCCGATGCCCCTAGAGATCCATCCCAAAGCTTCCCTCAGGGAGCCCAGCAAGCCAGCTAGCCAGCAAGCCCGCCCAGTCAGCCAACGCAGCCATCCAGCTCCGCCAGTCAGCCAGTGTAGAAAGTCAGGCTGACAAGCCAGAGCATATCAGCCCTTGCAGTCCGCCATTGCAGCCATACCAGCCTTGCTCAGTCAGCTCAGCCAGGCCTCTCTCGAGGCCTGGCTCTCTGTCTGCCTGGCCCGGTCTGCCCTGCCCTGCCTTGCAGCAACAGAACCAGCCTTGCTAGCAAGCCAGCCAGCTCAGAATACGAGCTCAGCAAGCCAACGCAGCTGGCAAGCACGCAGTTAGTCTAAACCAGTTTCAGACAGGCAGGCCAAGGCAGACAGACAGGAAGACCGAGGCGCCTAGGCAGGCAGACAGGCCAGGAAGGCAACAAAGTGCAGGCAGGGGGACTATCCGGCCTAAGGCTGCGCTGCAAGGGTTGGAGCCTGGCCAGCTCCTGCTGGTCTTGGCTGAGTGGCTGTGGCTGCACAGTAAGGCTGCGGTAACCTAGTCTGGGCTTGCTGCTGCACTGGCTTGCTCAGCTCGCATTCTGAGCTGGCTGGCTTGCCAGAAAGGCTGGTTCTGTTGCTGCAAGGCAGGGCAGGGCAGACCGGGCCAGGCAGACAGAGAGCCAGGCCTCGAGAGAGGCCTGGCTGAGCTGGCTGAGCAAGGCTGGTATGGCTGCAGTGGCTGACTGCAAGGGCTGATATGCTCTGGCTTGGCAGCCTGACTTTCTACACTGGCTGACTGGCGGAGCTGACTGGCTGCGTTCGCTGACTGGGCAGGCTTGCTGGCTAGCTGGCTTGCTGAACTCCCTGAGGGAAGCTTTGGGATGGATCTCTAGGGGCATCGGCTTGTGTTGAGCCTTCCAACGGCGTCTACCTTGATCTCCGTCCTAAGAAAGAAAGACAGAAAAAGAAAGACACACACAAACCCAACTATGCAGCTTGCACCTGAGGAACCGAGACGCGAAAAACCGCCACCGACCCACAGGAGAATACCATCGCACAGTGGTATCAGACCAACCTCAATCAGCCAGCCCTCAAACCAAACCCTTCGACCTAGAAGAACTCGAAACTGCAATGGGAAAGTTGAAACCCGGAAAAGCAGCAGGGATTGATGACATACTGGCAGAAATGATACAGCACCTGGGACCTAACACAAAGACCTGGCTAGTGGGGATACTGAATACATGCATGGCACAGAAAACCATCCCTTCTGTCTGGAGAAAGGCCAAAGTGGTTGCAATCCCCAAACCTGGCAACCCATCATCCCCAAAGAGCTACCGACCCATTTCCCTCCTCTGCATCACCTACAAGAGAGGCTGCTACTCCTGTTTACATTCGAGGGTTGCCGGTCCTCTCTAACGGAACAGTTTAACGTCATGCCCAGGACGAAAAGATATAGAGAACACCAACATGACAAATAACAGCAGGAAGGCATGAGCCACAATCCACCGTCTTGGCAAAGACCACACCACCCATAATTCACAACGGTCACAGCAAACTCTGTTGCATCACAACTGGTGTAGGTATTGGATGGAGCCCGCACATCACAGGTGTAAAAAAAACGTTCTGTATTGAAATACTGACAACGTTTCGATCTATTTGATCTTCATCAGGTCATGTGTACACAAAACATACACTTTTATACTAAGGGAGTGCCCCCATCAACCAATCAAAACACCACATTTTGGTGCCCCTCCCATCACTGCAGGTGTGACACGTCAACCCTGAGTGAGTAGGTGGGGACCCAGACATATTGATGTAAATATAGTCTGTTCAGAAATGTTAGTGCCTCTCATAGAGCTTGTAGGTGATGCAGAGGAAGGAAATGGGTCGGTAGCTCTTCGGGGATAATGGGTCTTTGCCAGGTTTAGGGATTGCAACCACTTTGGCCTTTCTCCAGACAGAAGGGATGGTTTTCTGTGCCATGCACGTGTTCAGCATCCCCACAAGCCAGGTCTTTGCGCTAGGTCCCAGGTGCTGTATCATTTCTGCCAGTATGTCATCAATCCCTGCTGCTTTTCCGGGTTTCAACTTTCCCTTTGCAGTTTCAAGTTATTCTAGGTCGAAGGGTTTGGTTTGAGGACTGGCTGATTGTGGTTGGTCTGATACCACTGTGCGATGGTATTCTATGTGGGTCGGTGGCGGTGTTGGTTACGACTGTTGGCCACCAGTTGTGACCAACACCGCCACCGACCCACAGGAGAATACCATCGCACAGTGGTATCAGACCAACCTCAATCAGCCAGTCCTCAAACTGAACCCTTCGACCTAGAAGAACTCGAAACTGCAATGGGAAAGTTGAAACCCGGAAAAGCAGCAGGGGTTGATGACATACTGGCAGAAATGATACAGCACCTAGGACCTAACGCAAAGACCTGGCTTGTGGGGATACTGAATAAATGCATGGTACAGAAAACCATCCCTTCTGTCTGGAGAAAGGCCAAAGTGGTTGCAATCCCCAAACCTGGCAAAGACCCATCATCCCCAAAGAGCTACCGACCCATTTCACTCCTCTGCATCACCTACAAGAGAGGCTGCTACTCCAACGCCTCATACCACTCATAGACACCAAGCTGACTAAAGACCAAGCTGGTTTCCGTCCTGGCCGCTCCTGTGCTGGACAGAGCTCAACCTCACCCAACACATTGAGGATGGGTTTGAGGGAAAACAAATAACTGGAGCAGCATTCAGAGATCTCTCTGCTGCCTATGACACTGTCCAACACCGCACAATGGTCAGGAAAAGCCTCCTCAACAACAGGCGCTTCTATGTCCAGTTAAATGACCAGAGGAGTAAATGGAAAGCCCAAAAGAACGGCCTACCACAAGGTAGCCTGCTCGCCCCCTCCTTTTCAATATCTACACAAACGTCCAGCCACTACCCAAAGTAGTAGTACTGGAATGAAATGATAGAACACCTCACACACACATAGTTTCCTTTCGTGGCTGTTTACATTGGAGGGTCGCCGGTCCTCTCGAACGCAACAGTTTAACGTCATGCCCAGGACGAAAAGATATAGAGAACACCAACATGACAAATAACAGCAGGAAGGCATGAGCCACAATCCACCGTCTTGGCAAAAACCACACCACCCATAATTCACAACGGTCACAGCAAACTCTGTTGCATCACAACTGGTGTAGGTATTGGATGGAGCCCGCACATCACAGGTGTAAAAAAAACGTTCTGTATTGAAATACTGACAACGTTTCGATCTATTTGATCTTCATCAGGTCATGTGTACACAAAACATACACTTTTATACTAAGGGAGTGCCCCCATCAACCAATCAAAACACCACATTTTGGTGCCCCTCCCATCACTGCAGGTGTGACACGTCAACCCTGAGTGAGTAGGTGGGGACCCAGACATATTGATGTAAATATAGTCTGTTCAGAAATGTTAGTGCCTCTCATAGAGCTTGTAGGTGATGCAGAGGAAGGAAATGGGTCGGTAGCTCTTCGGGGATAATGGGTCTTTGCCAGGTTTAGGGATTGCAACCACTTTGGCCTTTCTCCAGACAGAAGGGATGGTTTTCTGTGCCATGCACGTGTTCAGCATCCCCACAAGCCAGGTCTTTGCGCTAGGTCCCAGGTGCTGTATCATTTCTGCCAGTATGTCATCAATCCCTGCTGCTTTTCCGGGTTTCAACTTTCCCTTTGCAGTTTCAAGTTATTCTAGGTCGAAGGGTTTGGTTTGAGGACTGGCTGATTGTGGTTGGTCTGATACCACTGTGCGATGGTATTCTATGTGGGTCGGTGGCGGTGTTGGTTACGACTGTTGGCCACCAGTTGTGACCAACACCGCCACCGACCCACAGGAGAATACCATCGCACAGTGGTATCAGACCAACCTCAATCAGCCAGTCCTCAAACTGAACCCTTCGACCTAGAAGAACTCGAAACTGCAATGGGAAAGTTGAAACCCGGAAAAGCAGCAGGGGTTGATGACATACTGGCAGAAATGATACAGCACCTAGGACCTAACGCAAAGACCTGGCTTGTGGGGATACTGAATAAATGCATGGCACAGAAAACCATCCCTTCTGTCTGGAGAAAGGCCAAAGTGGTTGCAATCCCCAAACCTGGCAAAGACCCATCATCCCAAAGAGCTACCGACCCATTTCACTCCTCTGCATCACCTACAAGAGAGGCTGCTACTCCAACGCCTCATACCACTCATAGACACCAAGCTGACTAAAGACCAAGCTGGTTTCCGTCCTGGCCGCTCCTGTGCTGGACAGAGCTCAACCTCACCCAACACATTGAGGATGGGTTTGAGGGAAAACAAATAACTGGAGCAGCATTCAGAGATCTCTCTGCTGCCTATGACACTGTCCAACACCGCACAATGGTCAGGAAAAGCCTCCTCAACAACAGGCGCTTCTATGTCCAGTTAAATGACCAGAGGAGTAAATGGAAAGCCCAAAAGAACGGCCTACCACAAGGTAGCCTGCTCGCCCCCTCCTTTTCAATATCTACACAAACGTCCAGCCACTACCCAAAGTAGTAGTACTGGAATGAAATGATAGAACACCTCACACACACATAGTTTCCTTTCGTGGCTGTTTACATTGGAGGGTCGCCGGTCCTCTCGAACGGAACAGTTTAACGTCATGCCCAGGACGAAAAGATATAGAGAACACCAACATGACAAATAACAGCAGGAAGGCATGAGCCACAATCCACCGTCTTGGCAAAAACCACACCACCCATAATTCACAACGGTCACAGCAAACTCTGTTGCATCACAACTGGTGTAGGTATTGGATGGAGCCCGCACATCACAGGTGTAAAAAAAACGTTCTGTATTGAAATACTGACAACGTTTCGATCTATTTGATCTTCATCAGGTCATGTGTACACAAAACATACACTTTTATACTAAGGGAGTGCCCCCATCAACCAATCAAAACACCACATTTTGGTGCCCCTCCCATCACTGCAGGTGTGACACGTCAACCCTGAGTGAGTAGGTGGGGACCCAGACATATTGATGTAAATATAGTCTGTTCAGAAATGTTAGTGCCTCTCATAGAGCTTGTAGGTGATGCAGAGGAAGGAAATGGGTCGGTAGCTCTTCGGGGATAATGGGTCTTTGCCAGGTTTAGGGATTGCAACCACTTTGGCCTTTCTCCAGACAGAAGGGATGGTTTTCTGTGCCATGCACGTGTTCAGCATCCCCACAAGCCAGGTCTTTGCGCTAGGTCCCAGGTGCTGTATCATTTCTTCCAGCATGTCATCAATCCCTGCTGCTTTTCCGGGTTTCAACTTTCCCTTTGCAGTTTCAAGTTATTCTAGGTCGAAGGGTTTGGTTTGAGGACTGGCTGATTGTGGTTGGTCTGATACCACTGTGCGATGGTATTCTATGTGGGTCGGTGGCGGTGTTGGTTACGACTGTTGGCCACCAGTTGTGACCAACACCGCCACCGACCCACAGGAGAATACCATCACACAGTGGTATCAGACCAACCTCAATCAGCCAGCCCTCAAACCAAACCCTTCGACCTAGAAGAACTCGAAACTGCAATGGGAAAGTTGAAACCCGGAAAAGCAGCAGGGATTGATGACATACTGGCAGAAATGATACAGCACCTGGGACCTAACGCAAAGACCTGGCTCGTGGGGATACTGAATAAATGCATGGCACAGAAACCCATCCCTTCTGTCTGGAGAAAGGCCAAAGTGGTTGCAATCCCCAAACCTGGCAAAGACCCATCACCCCCAAAGAGCTACCGACCCATTTCCCTCCTCTGCATCACCTACAAGAGAGGCTGCTACTCCAACGCCTCATACCACTCACAGACACCAAGCTGACTAAAGACCAAGCTGGTTTCCGTCCTGGCCGCTCCTGTGCTGGACAGAGCTCAACCTCACCCAACACATGGAGGATGGGTTTGAGGGAAAACAAATAACTGGAGCAGCATTCAGAGATCTCTCTGCTGCCTATGACACTGTCCAACACCGCACAATGGTCGGGAAAAGCCTCCTCAACAACAGGCGCTTCTATGTCCAGTTAAATGACCAGAGGAGTAAATGGAAAGCCCAAAAGAACGGCCTACCACAAGGTAGCCTGCTCGCCCCCTCCTTTTCAATATCTACACAAACGTCCAGCCACTACCCAAAGTAGTAGTACTGGAATGAAATGATAGAACACCTCACACACACATAGTTTCCTTTCGTGGCTGTTTACATTCGAGGGTCGCCGGTCCTCTCGAACGGAACAGTTTAACGTCATGCCCAGGACGAAAAGATATAGAGAACACCAACATGACAAATAACAGCAGGAAGGCATTATAAATTACCTTCATGAGACTAGTAAATTACCTTGAGCAGTATAAATGACCTTCATAAGACTAGTAAATGATCTTCACCAGTATAAATGACCTTGACCAGTATGCAGTCCGTGACCATGGACTATAGCCTTTTGCTTTTCCTTGATTTTCACCTTTAAAAAAAAATCCTCAACAATGATGAAGAATCGCGCACTATAGCGCGCCGCTCAATGACCTCTGAAACCATGGACCAATGAATGAAATACAACACATTGAGCAGGGCACTGCAGGGAGTTGAACCCCGTTCCGGTAAACCAGAAGTCCGACACCAGTGCCTTAGTTTTTGTGTTGTTGTTCATTTAAAGGTCCAGGTGTGCATGTGCACCTGTGCGTGTGTAGGTGCATGTGTGCATGTGTGTGTGCACGCTTCAATGACCACTGTTGGACCCAATGGCGATCAAGGACCACAGGGAGCCACACATAATTCACAACGGTCACAGCGAACTCTGTTGCATCACAACTGGTGGCCAACAGTCGTAACCAACACTGCCGCCGACCCACAGGAGAATACCATCGCACAGTGGTATCAGACCAACTACAATCCACCGTCTTGGGGAAAATAAATAGCTGATCAATAAGCCCCAAACGCGTTGCACTGCGACGCGTTTTGAGCTTGTACATCGGCTATTTTTGCTACAACAGTAATATGCAACGTGGCCTTCTGGAGTGAGAGTGGAAATATAGTGGAAATATAGTCTCTATCGTCAAAGTTGCCCACCCCCATTCTAAACACTACAACATGCAGAGGAGAAGTCATAACAGAACCATCTAAACACTACAACATGCAGAGGAGAAGTCATAACAGAACCATCTAAACACTACAACATGCAGAGGAGAAGTCATAACAGAACCATCTAAACACTACAGCATGCAGAGGAGAAGTCATAACAGAACCATCTAAACACTACAACATGCAGAGGAGAAGTCATAACAGAACCATCTAAACACTACAGCATGCAGAGGAGAAGTCATAACAGAACCATCTAAACACTACAGCATGCAGAGGAGAAGTCATAACAGAACCATCTAAACACTACAACATGCAGAGGAGAAGTCATAACAGAATCATCTAAACACTACAGCATGCAGAGGAGAAGTCATAACAGAACCATCTTAAACACTACAACATGCAGAGGAGAAGTCATAACAGAACCATCTAAACACTACAACATGCAGAGGAGAAGTCATAACAGAACCATCTAAATACTACAACATGCAGAGGAGAAGTCATAACAGAACAATCTAAACACTACAACATGCAGAGGAGAAGTCATAACAGAACCATCTAAATACTACAGCATGCAGAGGAGAAGTCATAGCAGAACCATCTAAATACTACAACATGCAGAGGAGAAGTCATAACAGAACCATCTAAATACTACAGCATGCAGAGGAGAAGTCATAGCAGAACCATCTAAATACTACAACATGCAGTCATAACAGAACCATCTAAACACTACAACATGCAGTCATAACAGAACCATCTAAACACTACAGCATGCAGAGGAGAAGTCATAACAGAACCATCTAAACACTACAACATGCAGAGGAGAAGTCATAACAGAACCATCTAAATACTACAGCATGCAGAGGAGAAGTCATAACAGAACCATCTAAACACTACAACATGCAGAGGAGAAGTCATAACAGAACCATCTAAATACTACAACATGCAGAGGAGAAGTCATAACAGAACAATCTAAACACTACAACATGCAGAGGAGAAGTCATAACAGAACCCTCTAAATACTACAGCATGCAGAGGAGAAGTCATAGCAGAACCATCTAAATACTACAACATGCAGAGGAGAAGTCATAACAGAACCATCTAAATACTACAGCATGCAGAGGAGAAGTCATAGCAGAACCATCTAAATACTACAACATGCAGTCATAACAGAACCATCTAAACACTACAACATGCAGTCATAACAGAATCATCTAAACACTACAGCATGCAGAGGAGAAGTCATAACAGAACCATCTTAAACACTACAACATGCAGAGGAGAAGTCATAACAGAACCATCTAAACACTACAACATGCAGAGGAGAAGTCATAACAGAACCATCTAAACACTACAACATGCAGAGGAGAAGTCATAACAGAACCATCTAAATACTACAACATGCAGTCATAACAGAACAATCTAAACACTACAGCATGCAGAGGAGAAGTCATAACAGAACCATCTAAATACTACAACATGCAGTCATAACAGAACCATCTAAATACTACAACATGCAGTCATAACAGAACCATCTAAATTCTAAACACTACAGCATGCAGTCATAACAGAACCATCTAAACACTACTCTGTTCACCTCTAGTCGATTCTTTATTCAGCCACGGACCACCATTTGAGGCCATTTAGCCTCTCAGACCCATTTGAGCCACTGACCACAATTGTGAGCATTAGAGTATAATTACAAGTAAGACGCGCAAACGCGTGAAGCGAACGCAGCTCGTGTGTGTGTGGTTGTGTGTGTGTGTGTGTGTGTGTGTGTGTGTGTGCTACAGCTGCGCCCTGTGTTGTGTGTGTGTGTGGTTGTGTGTGTGTGTGTGTGTGTGTGTGTGTGTGTGTGTGTGTGTGTGTGTGTGTGTGTGTGTGTGCTACAGCTGCGCCCTGTGTGTGTGTGTGTGTGTGTGTGTGTGCTACAGCTGCGCCCTCTGGTGGCGGGCGGGTGGTGTAACAGCGTGACACACACACACACACACACAGACATTCAGCCCTTGCTGTCATAGTAAGTGGCTCACTGCGTTCGCAATTATGAATAGAGAAGGCACCCAGAGGAAACCCTGAGGCTGAAATGGACATAGTGGCCGAATGAATGTATTGCAGCCTGGCCCCAAACACATGAACGCGCTGGTCCGTTGACTATATCATTGTGCACGTTCACGACGGCAGCACGCTAGCTAGCTAGCTAACGAACTAGCGTGCATCCCAGAATGCTCTGTTTCTACTCTGTTGTGTTCATATATTATCTTTCTACTACTTTACAAAACCATGATCCAGTAGCCGAATGGTTAGAATCGATGCTATGTGAACATCCGGGCCCGGGTTCGACTCCCAGTCGATGACCGAGTATCTTTTCTTCTTAACAAACACAACTGTTTGTTTGCATCAAGTGGAGGTCCATAATTCATTCAGTATCTGAGTCGGCCACGGGACCACCATTTTTAGGCTCAAATACTGAATTGAATAATGGACCTCGACGAGAAAAGCTAAAACAATTGTGTTTAGTTTGGTAAGAATGAAGCTAACTTCACAGTCCTCGACGGGGAATCGAACCCGGGCCTTGTTGTCTGCTAGGCGCCGACAGTAACCATTAGGCCACTGGAACACGGTTTTACAAAGCGGCACGAACATAATATATAAACATCACAACAAAGTTAACATCATATAAAGTGATCACAGATGTTTGAACAACAACAACAACGTTTAAGTATTAAATAACATTTAACGTACCTTGCTGCGGACACGACGACGAGGCGGCGGACGTGGTGACGTGGCAGAATCAAAACAACACTGAAGCAAACCCCCCTCCACGCGTCTCTTCCGTATTTGAGGAGGGGGGGCGTCACTTCCTTCCGGGTGTGACGTGACGTGAGGCCACGCCCGCGAGTCTTTTGCCGCGATTTTCTTTGTACGTTACATCCGGGTCCCGTCCGCTTCTATTATGATTCTGAACGCGTGAATCTTTTTATTTTTTTTACAATAGCGTTATTTTTCAGAAAGGAAGCCATTGAGGGTTAAAGTGTGTCTTAATGCTTCCAACTCGACTATAATTATTATTAATGTAACTGTAAAGAAAAGAAAATGTATGACGTGGAGCTTTCTTGAGTAAGACCCGGAAGCGGGTTACGTCACGGCTTGAATAGTCAATACAGACATCAGTCCCTTTTCTGGCAGCGTCCTTAGTGGTCTAGCGGTCTAAACACCCGACTTTCAATACAACCTTATGTAACTTCACGGGTTCAAACCCCGCTGATGTTTTTCTCAATCATTGATTCATTTTTGATTGATTGATTGAAATATTTATTAACGGTTTGTAGAATTTACAGTACATTTTAAGCACAAACTCAATACAAAGACTGTTAACTGTGAGTGGACGACCCAATTAAGCATTACACTGCAACCCCACTGTGGCTATACCTTTTTATTCACAATGCAAAGTTATTGTACTCCTAATAATATATCATGGTGTAGTCTAGCTCTGGTTTGATTGATTGAAATATTTATTAACAGTTTGTAGAATTACAGTACATTTCAAGCACAAACTCAATGCAAAGACTGTTAACTGTGAGTGGACGACCCAATTAAGCATTACACTTGTTTACAACAGGGTCCACATTGTTCAATTCATCAAAACATTTAGAGACATACAAATAGACAATTCTATATAGTTAAAGAACAGAACAGGAATTCATCATATAGGAAGCAAAAAGGGAAAAGAAAGGAAGCCAATGAGGGTTAAATGGGTCTTTAATGCTTCCAACTCGAGTAGAATTATTAACGTAACTGTACACGTGTCCGGAAGTGGCTCTGGAAGGGCGGCTGACGCTGACGTCATGGCTTACATAGACAATATAGAACTCTATCTCTAAACCTAGCAACTTAACTTTGCCGGTTCGAGCCCCGTTGATTACTTTCCAACAACACCGACTAGTTGTTTTGTGAGGTTATTGTTAGGGCTAGTTTGACATGCATTAGGCTACCCCCATTGAGTGGTATTTCTATCTCTGGGACCCCCAATCTATATTGTAAAATCAGGGTTAATTTGTTCTCTGAGAGTGTTTAAATCATGGAACATTGTCGGATTTATAGTTGTCGTGTATATTTGTACGTCTAATTTTGATGAATTGAAAATGGTGGGCCCTATTGTAAACAAGTGTAATGCTTTATGGTGTCGTCCACTCACAGTTAACAGTTATTGTATTGAGTTGTACAGTGAAATGTACTGTAATTCTGCAAACTGTAAAATAATCAATCAATCCTGCCTGTGTTCTACTATGCTAGTGTCGACTAGGCTATATGGTGCTGCTCTACTACCCGGCTATAGGATCAAGGCTCTTTAGTCGAGTATGGGAAGCCGTTTAGGCCATAAATGCATCAGGAATTAATTTGGATAATGGTAATGGAGATATTGTAAAAGTTGTCACTTTATTAATCCCCCAAGGTTCTTTTTTAAACAAAGAAAGTCTGAGTTTCTATATGGCTATGGGCTATGGTAGTAATAATAATCATATATATGTGTGTAATTATTTCCATTCGTTTTGTTCCCATTTTTCCCTACATAAGTAAATAAACTAATTATCTTTTGGGAATTTGCACCTTTGCACACCCACAATATGAAATATATATGAAAGCAGGGAATCATAGCTTCAAATTGACATATTGGTCATGTTCAGTTTCACCCACCAGTTTTGGAGATATGGCTTATAGAGCAATGTCTTACAGAGAAACAGCGAGTTGAGAAAACAGGCATGAAAGGTTCACTTGTGGTCTTTGCACCTATAGCTACATGTTTAAGCATTTATTTCATATTTACATGTCGATTTCAGCTCAGACACTTATTGTCTCCACCAGGCCGAAGGCATGGGGGGAGAGTATGTTTTGCACTCCGTCCGTCCGTGTGTCTGTCCGTGTGTGTGTCCGTCCGTCCGTGAGGAGCTAATCTCGGCCACCGTTAACCCGGTCGATGCCAAATTTTGCACACACACTCCCTGGATGCCAACGATCAAACTTTCCAGAACGGCCTGTTATAGCGCCACCAGGAGGCCGCTTTGTGCAAAACAAGTTTTTGCACAGTACACCTACAGATTTTGTCCAAACATCACGCAAATTGGTACACAGTCTCTCTAGAGCCATTCAACGAAACCGGTCTTTCAGATTTCTCAGACGCCATCCTGATTGGCTAAGATTGGCTTCCAAAGTTCACAGGAGTGCTCAGTTTCAAACAAAAAGCTGCAAATCATGAACACATCGCGTGATTTCCGTGAAATTGTGCACCCACATTCCCACTAGGCCGAGGACGAAATGCCACATGAACAATTTCAACTCAGCCTCAAGGTGGCGCTATAACTGGCCCAAAAGTGTTTTTACCTCTAACTGCATGGATCTGTGGATAACTTTGTATGCCAACTCCCTAGAGGCCAAGGAAAAACCTTTGCCTGGAATTTTTCACATCTGCTCTTTATAGCGCCACCAGGAGGCCGACATATGTAAAACACATTTTCTATTACTCAGATTTTATCCAAATTTCACGCAAATCGGTACACATGATCTCCATAGTCATGTGATCAAGACAGGTTTGTTTGATTTCTCATATTCCATCCTGATTGGCCACGATTGGCTCCTACAGTTTTCAGGAGTAGCCCGCTTTGTACAAATCGCCACAACTCCTCAACGCAGCGTCCGATTGCGATGAAACTGTGCACGCATATTCCCACTAGGCTGAGGAAGAAATCCTGGTGGAGACCTGTGCCCAGAAGGGCACTTTTTCTAGTTTTTTTTATTATTATTATTTTTAATCCTCGTTTTTCATCATTTTTGACCATCCCACTGAGCAATAGCCGCTATTAGACGTGCGTCTAAAAATGGGATGAAAAACGTCTAAAAATAGACGTCTAAAAATAGACATCTAAAACACGTCTATTTTTAGACTTGTTTTAGACGTTTATAAACAGAACATTCAGGGGTCAAGTCTCCTGAAGAACATTTTCACTGTCCATCTAAATTCTAAACGGTTGGTTAAATCTAAGTTCCCGATTGCACCTCACATGCCAGTGTGGCACAGGAGATAAACCGGGGCTTTATAAACAGAGCATTCAGGGTTCAAGTCTCCTGAAGAACATTTTCACTGTCCATCTAAATTCTAAACGGCTGGTTAAATACAAATTCTCAATTGTACCTTACATGCCAGTGTGGCTCAAAAGATAAATCTGAGGTTCGTAATCCAAAGGTTCCTGGTTCAAAACTCAAACAAAACTAATACTCAACCAAAGCTGCAGTAATTTGAAATTTTCAAGGCTAGAATAGAAAATAAAAACTCAAAAGCACCAGGAGACATCTGCTGAATGCCCCAAGGTGCCTTGGCTCAATGGTGTGGAGCGCTTGACCCGTTGCCTCTGCTACAGACAGTTGGCAGGTTCAAGTCCCATGTCATCAAGGTGCTGGGAAGGACCATCGGGAGACGATGCTCTCTCCCCCTGTTTCCTGAAAAGTAACAGTTGGGGGTTATGTTTGAATGATGAAAAAATGAAAAAAACGATGGGTTATAGCCCATCGTTTTTTGAATTTTTGAATTTCTTTTTTTATCCTCGTTTTTCATCATTTTGGACCATGGGCTATAGCCCATATCGTACGGCATACTATAGCACGCCGTTTTTCATCATTTTTGAGGATTTGAAAAAAAGTGAAAAAATGAAAAAAACGATGGGTTATAGCCCATCGTTTTTAGATTTTAGATTTTTTTTTTTATCCTCGTTTTTCATCATTTTGGACCATGGGCTATAGCCCATATCGTACGGCATACTATAGCACGCCGTTTTTCATCATTTTTGAGGATTTGAAAAAAATGAAAAAATGAAAAAAACGATGGGTTATAGCCCATCGTTTTTTTAATTTTTGAAGAAAAAAGAAATCCTCGTTTTTAATCATTTTTGACCATGGGCTATAGCCCATATCGTACGGCATACTATAGCACGCCGTTTTTCATCATTTTTGAGGATTTGAAAAAAAGTGAAAAAATGAAAAAAACGATGGGTTATAGCCCATCGTTTTTTGATTTTTGATTTTTTTTTTATCCTCGTTTTTCATCATTTTGGACCATGGGCTATAGCCCATATCGTACGGCATACTATAGCACGCCGTTTTTCATCATTTTTGAGGATTTGAAAAAATGAAAAAAACGATGGGTTATAGCCCATCGTTTTTTGAATTTTTGAAGAAAAAAGAAATCCTCGTTTTTAATCATTTTTGACCATGGGCTATAGCCCATATCGTACGGCATACTATAGCACGCCGTTTTTCATCATTTTTGAGGATTTGAACAAAATGAAAAAAAACGATGGGTTATACTTATAGCCCATCGTTTTTTGAATTTTTGAAGAAAAAACAAATCCTCGTTTTTAATCATTTTTGATCCTTTTTTGAAATTTTTGAAATTGTTTTAATCCTCGTTTTTTATCATTTTTGACCATGGGCTATGGCCCATAACGTACGGCATACTATAGCACGCCGTTTTTCATCATTTTTGAGGATTTGAAAAAAATGAAAAAATGAAAAAAAACGATGGGTTATAGCCCATCGTTTTTAGAATTTTAGAATTTCTTTTTTTATCCTCGTTTTTCATCATTTTGGACCATGGGCTATAGCCCATATCGTACGGCATACTATAGCACGCCGTTTTTCATCATTTTTGAGGATTTGAAAAAAATGAAAAAATGAAAAAAACGATGGGTTATAGCCCATCATTTTTTGAATTTTTTATTGTTTTTTTATCCTCATTTTTCATCATTTTGGACCATGGGCTATAGCCCATATCGTACGGCATAGTATAGCACGCCGTTTTTCATCATTTTTGAGGATTTTAAAAAAATGAAAAAAATGAAAAAAACGATGGGTTATAGCCCATCGTTTTTTTTTATTTTTGATTATTTTTTTTATCCTCGTTTTTCATCATTTTTGAACATGGGCTATAGCCCATATCGTACGGCATACTATAGCACGCCGTTTTTCATCATTTTTGAGGATTTGAAAAAATGAAAAAAACGATGGGTTATAGCCCATCGTTTTTTTAAATTTTTGATTATTTTCTTTATCCTCGTTTTTCATCATTTTTGAACATGGGCTATAGCCCATATCGTACGGCATACTATAGCGCGCCGTTTTTCATCATTTTTGAGGATTTGAAAAAATGAAAAAAAACGATGGGTTATAGCCCATCGTTTTTTGAATTTTTGAATAAAAAACAAATCCTCGTTTTTAATCATTTTTGATCGTTTTTTTAAATTTTGAAATTGTTTTAAACCTCGTTTTTTATCATTTTTGACCATGGGCTATGGCCCATAACGTACGGCATACTATAGCACGCCGTGTTTCATCATTTTTGAGGATTTGAAAAAAGAATGAAAAAATGAAAAAAAACGATGGGTTATAGCCCATCGATTTTTGAATTTTTGAATTTCTTTTTTTATCCCCGTTTTTCATCATTTTGGACCATGGGCTATAGCCAGGGCGGCAGTCAGACAGATATTTTGTGAAGCCTGAAACTCCTGAAAGTTCATATAATGGCCTATTGTGGCGCTGTCATTGGACCCAGAAAAACCCATAGCCCCATATAGAAGTCCATGTATTTGGGCCCAACTTCACCTAGACTGTATTACCGTAATAAACATGGTCATGAATACTTTCTGCTTCCAGTCACTAGTTTAAAGTCTCATTTCTAATGTCATAATATTCTTTTTGGAAAATGATGGTCCCATTTATAAAAAAATTTACCATAAAGTCGCGCATGTTCTGAGGGGCATGGCTACCGTTACAGTCTATGATCGGGATTCCCCTCCCACTCGAGTCAAAATAAAAACCAACGGAGAAGAAGGGGGGAAGTCCCGCCTCGTGTCTGGGCCAGCCAATGGCCAGCTGGGCCAAAACGGAGCCAGCCAATGGCTACCTGGGCCCAAACGGATCTAGAAAGATGGCGACTTACAGTGAAGGAATAACAGGCTTCATTTTACGCCCATGTTAGACCCGGGGAACGCTTTGTCCATATTTTTTTACAGTCTATGGCTATAGCCCATATCGTACGGCATACTATAGCATGCCGTTTTTCATCATTTTTGAGGATTTGAAAAAAAGTGAAAAAATGAAAAAAACGATGGGTTATAGCCCATCGTTTTTTAAATTTTAGATTATTTTTTTTATCCTCGTTTCTCATCATTTTTGAACATGGGCTATAGCCCATACCGTACGGCATACTATAGCACGCCGTTTTTCATCATTTTTGAGGATTAAAAAAAAAAAAAAAAAAAAAAACATTTGTTATAGCCCATCGTTTTTTGAATTTTAGATTTTTTTTTATCCTCGTTTTTCATCATTTTTGAAAAAGGCTATAGCCCATATCGTACGGCATACTATAGCACGCCGTATTTCATCATTTTTGAGGATTTGAAAAAAATGAAAAAAAAAATGTAATCCTCGTTTTTCATCATTTCTGACCATCTCACTGAGCAATAGCCGGCTATTAGACGTGCGTCTAAAAATAGGATAAAAAACATCTAAAAATAGACGTCTAAAACACGTCTTTTTAGACGTGTTTTAGACGTCTATTTTTTGACGTTTTTTATCACATTTTTAGACGCTCGTCTAATAGCCCATATCATACGGCATACTGTAGCATGCCGTTTTTCATCATTTTTGAGGATAAAAAAAAAAAAAAAAAAACGATTGGTTATAGCCCATCGTTTTTGGATTTTTTGATTTATTTTTAATCCTCGTTTTTCATCATTTTTGACCATTCCACTGAGCAATAGCCGGCTATTAGACGTGCGTCTAAAAATGGGATAAAAAACGTCTAAAAAATAGACGTCTAAGGGGCACGGTGGCACAGTTGGTAGTGCTGTCGCCTCACAGCTAGAAGGTCCTGGGTTTGATTCCCGCTGGGGACACTGTGGGCGCTGGCGGCGTGTTCCCTCCTCCGCGTCATCAGTGCCCATACCCGAGGCGGGGGTTGGCGATAGGGCCTTTCTGTGTGGAGTTTGCAAAACATGCCGTAATCCTGGTCTCTAAAACTACCTCCCCCTGGCCAGCCGGGGCGCCTGATGGAGGGGAAAGGAACTGGTTGGAATAACGTGTCCCTTCCACGCGCTACGTCCGGCCGGGGAAATTCCCCTCTGTCAGGTGAAAAGAAGCAGCTTGGACTCCTCATGCATAGAAGGAGGCATGAGGTCATCCGCTGCCCCCCCAGGTTGGCAGAGGAAGTGTAGCGCCCAGGATTACATTAGATAATTGGCACTGGGTGAAAAGAAAACTGGGTTACAAAATCGTGGGATAAAAATAGACGACTAAAAACTAACTATTTTTAGACGTTTTTTATCCCATTTTTAGACGCTCGTCTAATAGCCCATATCGTACGGCATACTGTAGCACTCCGTTTTTCATAATTTTTGAGGATTTGAAAAGAATGAAAAAAAAAACCGATGGGTTATAGCCCATAGTTTTTTGAATTATTGTTTTTTTTTTAATCCTCGTTTTTCATCATTTTTGACCATGGGCTATAGCCCATACCGTACAGCATACTATAGCACGCCATTTTTCATCATTTTTGAGGATTTGAAAGAAATGAAAAAAAAACAAAACATGGGTTATAGCCCATCGTTTTTTTGATTTTTTTTTAAATCTCGTTTTTCATCATTTTTGACCATCCCACTAAACAATAGCCGACTATTAGACGTGCGTCTAAAAATGGGATAAAAAACGTCTAAAAAGGAGCTAAGCCCGGCTGTGATGTCAAGATGACAACTCGACGAGGAAGGGGAAATGGCTTCCACCACAGAACACAACAGTTTAGGATGAGGAAATGTGTATTCGTTATACATTACAACCAGGTCGATGACGTCCCTGACGCGTTCATTGCGGTCTTATCACTGGAATTATAATGAATAAAAAGGTGTTACAATCACACGAGCTATAGTGATTGCTGGCGAAGACGGCTATGTGCAGATCCCCAACGGAAGACATGTCAGCGGCCACTGTTTTCATGGCGGTCCCTCGATAATGTGATTCGTTTGTTAGTTCATAATATGAAGAAGGAAACATGCATCTGTCCATGACTCCATGTGATCCGTTGCAGATTATTCTTATTCGCCGTGGGGTTTTATGGCGATTGGCATATATATATTTTTCAATAAAAAAGCTATAAATGCGTTTAGATACGTGATACGCACATGGCTATCGGCTGACAAATGACGTATAGATACTGACCCCGCAAACGATGTGTTAAGGCCCAATCAGATCCCAGTTCAAACCCATATAGGCAAACACAGGTGGCGCACACATGGTTCTGAAATAAAATGGCCCATTTGGATACCACCTAAGATCCAGTTAGAAACCCACGTAAGCCCATATGGGCTAACACGGGTGGGCCCTTTGTGAAAACTGGGTGCACGGCCCACTTGGAACCCATGTCCATAGCTCATGTCAAAACCCAATTGGGCCCAGATGGACATGTTAGCTGGGATAGCAGATCTACAAGCTCATATGATACATTGTGATTGTCGATAGTGGTTAATCACTCTAATCAATTTAGTCAATTATATTTTTTCACATTGAATAAAAAAACGTGCTTCTCGATTATTCGATTAATCTGAAAAGTAATTGATAGAATAATTGCTAAGAAAACAGAAGATAGTTGCAGACGTAAAACAAGGCTCAAATGCAACATTCCATGTATTCCATGTTTTGTCCACAGGATGTCAGTACTGCATCAGAAAGAATATATAAGATTGTTTTTCTGAGGAAATTCACATTGCTCACTACTATAAGAAAAACACAAAAGGACATCCTTAGCAGCACATTTTTATTCAAAGTCAACAAAACATTGCACATTTTCAGGAACATGCCATAGGTTTCTCCCAGTTCAGCCTGCTTTATAAATAAACCTTTTATCAAGAACAATGAAATACAAGAAGCACGTTACAATGCAAAAAAGACAGGTACCAAGTAGAGGAACCTAATAGAAAAATATAACAGCAATATTAATACTTCACTTAACATGATGCAATAGAATTGAAATCATGCATTTCAATGAAATAATCTGAATTTATTCATAAATTCCAAAATACGAGGTATTCGTTGTCTCATATGTTCGCTACATCCATAGCAGTTGGTTGAATTCAATACTGCAAAAAAACTCATGCATTTCAAATTTCATGTCGACTTCTTCAACCAAAATACAATAGCACACAGATCCATGCCACACAATTTGCACAGTCACATTTGGACTCCAATTAACAAAGCTATAACACAATTTGTAGGACATATACCCCAAATGAAACTTAGAAATATTATATATAACATTTGAAAACTTGGGGCCTTCACTACAAACAGCAGTGTCAGAATCTCCTTTGTATACCGAGTAAAAATGTGGTTCCATGTACTATTTGTGAGCTTTAACAAAAGGCCAGTTGTGTTTTGTACAATAACATGATAGGTGTGAGCATGGGTCGGAGTTCCTATTGAAGTCAACTTTGCAATGGCATCATGTTGCAAGTTATCGACTTTCTGCATAAAATAAGTTATGTCTAGCTATATTTTGCTTCCTCGAATGTAAAACTACCTAAAGGTTATAACAAAATGACAAACGATGTCTGTACTCTTTAGCAAATTATTATTTATAAAATATGATATATATTATAAGGGCAACTTTGTCAAGGCACATTATTGTGTGTGTGTGTGTGTGTGTGTGTGTGTGTGTGTGTGTGTGTGTGTGTGTGTGTGTGTGTGTGTGTGTGTGTGTGTGTGTGTGTGTGTGTGTGTGTGTGTGTGTGTGTGTGTGAACTTACAGTACACATGTGTGCAGACAGCAAGTGAGATTATTTCATTAAAAAATGGGGCAGAGCAAAATTCCCTTTGGATAGCTGTTAATGCTCTATGGTTAAAATGGGGTAAAGAAGACATATTGCATTAGCTAGTTGTAATAGCTGCAAAATACGTCATGGTTCTGCATGGATTTTAATACTATCTAATAATCTTGGTGAGGAGACATGCATTATTTTTCATTTGTATCTTAAAACAAGGCACAGGAAGGGAGGGAAAGGAACACTGAATTTGCATTGTAAGCATTGCCACTAGTCCTGCTGTTCCTGCACTCTACAGTACACAGGTTACAATCCAGAGCTTATTATCTTTAAACTGCACTTGCATATAACATCTCTTTCAAATCCAATTATCTATAAATACAGATTTACAAAAAGATTATGCCCACCCCACAGACAAAATGCTTGCAAGAAATAAGTATCAGTAAGAACTAAGAAAGCAAAATGACACGACAGCAGAAGAAAAAAAAGAAAACGATTTTCTCTCCAATGTTCTCCATGCCTTGTCGTGAGACTTCAATTTCCTTGGAGAAAAACTGCTCAGAACAGTTCACTGGTTCACTGGTTGTCAATGGACACTGTGGTTTGACGTTTCTTTCAGACATTTATTTATGTATTTATTTATCAGATGGTTGGTAACTGCTCCAAAAAGCAGGTCAGAAACAGCTCTGTGTTTCTCATCCTCCAGCAGAGCGCTTGGAAGGGACAAGAAACACCTCTATCATAGCGCCGCACTCAAGTCTAAAGCTCATCTCTCTAGTAGCATAAGCGAGGAACAGAGCCCAAGAACCTCTGCATGCACTGCACTGCCTATTTTGCAGGCTGCATTTAAGAGGAAAGGAAAGCTAAAAGATCTGCCTGGAGATTGCAGCAGAAGCTAGCTAGCAGGTTTACTTTGGTCTCCATCAGCACCACCACCACAACAAGGTGTGCTAACACTGTCTGCTGCGGCGCAACAACCAGTTTCTGTGCTTTCACTGCTACAAAGGCTTGGTGTTTGAGATACACTCTGTGTACGCTGTCTTTCCATGTTCAGTTCCTCCCATTTGGCCCTGTTAGCCTGGATCATGTCAACCATTGGTTGGAGTTTTGGGTTCAACTTGACCAGAGTCTATAGAGGGGGGGGATGAAAAAGAAAAGGCAGTAATTAGCATTACATTGTTCATCATATGGACTAAAGACGAAACAAATAAAACAACACAAAGAAAGAACATCTGGCCTAGACAACATACTGTGATTGTTTTGAATCCCGGAGTGGCTGTTTTTTAAGATTAGAGGCACATGTATGACACTTGACACTTGCTTTGGCAATGTAAACGTTTGTTTTCTCATGCCAATAAATCTCCTTTGAATTGAAAATTGTATGACTATGATAAGTTGGCATTGTCAAGTGGTAGAGTTATAAATTGTAATGTTGTCAAATTGAAATACTGGCTTTCATTCAACGTTAATTACTGCTTTAGAAATTCTTACATTCTTAGTTTCCTTACAATCTATTGGTTTTCCAAGAAAGGTTGTAATTAGTTCTCATAATTAGCATTATGCCTTCATACTATATGGACATAGAAAGGTGGAGGAGGCACAACCCATACTTGATTTATTATTTTATAGTACCTAGGTGATGAGTAGTTGGATATTTTAAAAACTGAGTTAATGGAGGTATAAAACCGAGAGGATGTGAATTCTAAACATTATTAAAAGCTACCAACTGACTCTGACTAACTGAGAGTGATTCACTTGAACAAAACAGCCACATGTATTGGAGCCAGTGTTAAGAAAAGAGTGGTGGAGTTCATGAGTCAAGACTTCATATGTATCTACAAAAACAGGCTAATGGCCACTTTCATATGGAATCCATAATGGTTTCGGGAGAGTGTGTGTTCAAAAGTACACTTCAAGCTGTTCACTTCAGAGCACTAAAAACAACATGCATTCCTCCTACAAAGTTAAATGAACACACAGGACTTTACAGTGTATGTGTGTGCAGCTGAATTTGGGGTCTCTGACATTGTCATGACACTGTTTATGGGATTGTGTGTGTGGCCTTTGGCGCTACAAGTACAGTATTTTCCACAATTTGTTATTCTATACTATAGAGTAGACTACCGCCCGGATCGCCTTAATCTAATCTAGTCTTAACAGAGGGGGATTTTCTAAAGGGAGACATTGTTTTCCTCTCTCCTTGCAGGGTCTACTGATGCACTGATGAGCTTACACCAAGGCATCGCAATTCCAACACAGATGTAAAAGAGAGGGAGACTGTGTGTCGTCTAGCGGACTTTGAAGATGGAAGGTTACATAATGGAGGATTAATATTCCACACAGTAGCGAGCTACCACCCGAAGAACGAGATCAGTGAGATCAAGGAGCGGATCCCTTCCTCCCACAGACAAAAACCCTGCTGCTGCAGTGCTGCCTCTGAACTTCCTATATGCACCCTCATCACCAGTATAATTGGCAGCCTTGTGAGCTTGCAATCTGCAATTCTCAAAACATTTGCGTTTACAGGGTGCCCTGGTGAGGCAGCGTGGAGGCAGAACCCCACACAGAGAATACAATCCTTTGTTGCTTTTCATCTGCCCAACACAGGCAGCAATAACGATAGAACAAAGCAGCGCTAACTCCCCATGTTGATCTTGGAATAACCAAATGGATTCAATTATCTCTCACTTTCTTCACTTATATGGTTAAGACAGCAATAATGACAATATTACGTCAATAGAAAATGATTGATTAAGTGCAACCGTGTGAAACAAATCATACCGATCATCTACTGTACCAAAATAACGGTTTTGTCCTTGATCCTTCCCACAGTCCTTATCTAGTTGACTTGTTGCTTTTCATCTCTATCATTAACACCCCTTATCTGTCAATAGCCTTGATCTCCTCAGGAAATCAGCCTTCCTCTGCCTCCCACACAGTCACCGTCTCAGGCAGGGGAGGGGCAGGTGAGCCTTGACGTCACCATCTGGCACACAAAACTCACACACAGCGCACACACCGACGCACACATGCACCTTTTTTTTCAGTCACTTCAGTTCCCTTTTCTCCAGCATTGTGTAGTGAAGCTTAAAATACGGTGCCTCAAGGACGGGCTTTATCCCTATTCCCTACTAACGTCACATTGCCATTCACACACTCCACTGGCTCGTTTTCTTGTGATCGGGAATGGAAAATTAAATCCTGTATTCAAGGCCTTTAATGTGGCCTTGATGGTATAAAAAATGCTAGGTAGGAATCTCTTTGAGGAAAGAATGTTGAATGTCTGTATACAGTAAAACTGTCAATTTCACTGTACAGGCTCTGCATTAAATTACACTGATGATTTTATTGTATGGGGTTTGTTTCAATTGTTGGGTGTCATTGTGGACAGTAGCAAATGGAAGGACAGTATCCTCTGATGTTGGGGGGAGGGGGTGGACATTTTGCAAAGAGAGCCTTGAGGGTTTACAAACTCAGGCATGAATTACCAAGGATTACCTCATAAAGCGGTGCACAGATTCCATCAATCCACTCCAGCTGAAGCCCTGGCAATTCATCCTTCCGGTTTCTATCAAAGATGGCCTAAAACACAAACATTAAGCCTAATTTATGCTTTGTCATACAACCGTATACATTAATGAAGAAGATGATGCACCGCGTCATGTTTTTCAGTTGAAAATCATCTCACAAGACTAAGTCCCATAATTCTTCCATTTTTCATACACACCCACACACATGCTAGCACAGGGGCAATGCAAGAAGATGTATATGATAGTACATTATATAATGCCTGATTTATACTTGGTTACACACCAGTGTGGCGCACTGAAAATAGCAGATGTACAAGCTCAAGTGTATATGCCGCAGCGTGACACATTGTGAGCTTAACCCATTCTGAACGGGCACCCATTTTGGTGTCAGCATCATGTTATGCTTTAGCTATTGAAAAATAGCAGATCTACAAGCTCATATCGCGCCACCGAGTGGCGCGATACGAGCTTGTAGGTCTGCTATTTTTGAAAAAAATTGAAGAACGACTGACATTTTTAGAATCTGATCTCAGGTCAGAATGGGTTCATCAGACCAGTGTGTGTCCGGCGGAAACCTCGTATGAATCTGATCTCAGGTCAGAATGGGTTAAAGTACACAAAGGTAACAGGTCAAGTGTAGAGTAGGAATTGGCTAGGTTTGTCAACATAATAATTGTCAACCATAATTACTCGAGGTAAAGAGAAATTCTCCCTTCACTTTTGAGACAAGCAAGTTCCATTCTGAAGCCTGAACAGGAGGCTGCGCTTCAGAGATAGTTACTGGGCTACAGCTTACAAGTTGAATATTTAATTTCCAAACACCCACACATTGATTTTTACATGGTTTGACACAAGCAGTGGTCCTGAGGCTACCCTGTTAGCTACATCAGAGGGGAGGGAATGTGGCCAGGCTCGATTAGTCAAAAGCCAGTAATTGCACACAAAATGCTGCTGCTATTCCCCAGAACCTGCAACACTATTTGCTTTGGCCATCAAAGCAACTGGAGAAGAACAAGAGATGCTCTTGGAAGCCTGGCTTTGAGGACAATATAAATGTATTCTGAAAATGTGAAGATGCATTCATTAAGACACTTTCCCTGCCATTGCTATTTTTTGTTAGTTTTTATGATTACGGTTATGTTTATGATTATTATTAATTTAGCATTCTACTAAAGTACATCGGACACGGCAAGGTGAATAGTCTAGTCCCCTTTATGTAATCTAAGAATATAATGTGTCATGACGCTGTTATTACCTTTGGGTAAATGCAAAGGTCAGAGTTTTCTGTGTTTTGAGTGAGAATCTTGCACAAGAGGGTAGGCTGAAGGAGAGACATGTGGTCCAAAGATCGCTCTAGGCACAGTGGAGGGACAGCAGATCAAGGTTGACAGCTCACCTCGCTCACATCGTGTGACGCAAGCTCTTGTGTAACTAATGCAACTATGGCTCCGTGTAACTCGCCTTCCGCACATACGCAGTCGGGCCAGCAGAAGCACGGAAAATAACATTGGGCAGGCCTCTGTGAAGGACTTGCTGTGCACCCCGACAGACTATAAATAGCTGTGAGAGGCCGTATCTTCTGAGGGTCTAGAGGGGTGAAACATACCATGCATAAACACAATGCCAGGGATGCTTTCATGTACTCACCGAAGGGGTGAGCTTCAGTTCAGATCTCTCTCTGTCTCCCTGTTCAAAGAACTCATTGGTCACCAACTCGGCTACCTGGCAAGACAGGAACATTCAGGTGAATGATTTCAGAATCATGCTGTCTGTCTGGTTAGTACATGTGCTATTCTATTGAATTATTTGATCTTGAAGATCCTTGATGCCTGAAACGTAGTCGAATCAAGAGAAATACATTTGGAGCTGGTGTGCAATGCATTCTTTGTCATTCTTGTTATACACTCAGAGTGCACAAATGTAATCAAAACCAAAACACTCATGAGTCTTTTTGGTTACATTTGTACATGCACATTTTGGTTGCACTCGCAGGCAGTGATCAAAGTATATTTATTAATATTTTACAAATCACAATATGACATGGGTCAATAAATCAGTAGCATACAAGATTCCCAAACTTCTGAGTTTTCAGCAATTGAGTACAAATCAAGCCTGACTCATTTTGCCTGCATCTCTCACCTTGCGTGATATTTCCCAAGGTTTAGTGACAGCCCCCAGATCACACGCTGTCATCAGCATAGATCTGAGGAGAAATTAAACAGCATGGATTTACTGAACTTCACAGAGCCACCCACTGAGGTAATCTCACAAGGCATCTCAAACAACTCAATTTCAACACAACCAATAAGCACTTCTTTGTTGCATGTATGAATAACAAAACAAGAATGTCATAACTGCCAGGTGCAGCAAGCTCTTGTAGCGCCCCCCTGTCCTACCCAGATGACCGAGAACGAGAGGCGCTACACATCTACTTACAGTAGGTTACACAGGTTGAACAGCATTGGCCGTACAATTGTATTGCCTCAGCAAAAGCAGTCAATAAACACAATAACAAAATATAGCCTACAGTTTCCGCGATGTAGTAAGAAAATAAATAAAGAGAGCTCTTAAGAATAGAAAAGTGTCTTTAGGGTGTTAAAACCCCTTTTTGCAATTACCTTTAAAGTCTAGCTTGAAGTTGTTTTAGGCATGTTCTAACAATAAAGACAATACAAATGAATAGTTCCTTCAAAAATAAATTCTGGACTGCACAACAACTGTACTGTCTAAGTACATAAAAAACCTGTTAATAAAGTATTCAATCAATCAAGTTGCTGAACATAAAACTCTCTGTAAACAAAGCAGGAAAAGTGCTGTTAATAAAGTATTCAAATAAAAAAGTGCTGCTGAATAGAATTTTTTTCTCTGTAGGCAAACAAAGTGCTGATAGAAAATGTGTCATTGACTCATTTTCTGTAAACAAACTGTAGCAGCAAAATATTACCAATTTGTCTTTAAACCAAGGATGTAGCAGCAATAATAAAGTAAATTAAAGAAAAGTGCCAACACTGTGTCGCCACTCTCTTACTATATTACTCTCGTCCCTACTAGAACCACAAGTGACTGTAAGCCAGGTTTACACTGGCAAAAATAGCAATCTACAAGACTACAAAGCATTGCGTTGCAAATTGCAATGTATTGTGAGCTTTTGCTGTTTTCTTGTAAAACATTTATTTCAGGAATTCTTTTGAATTATCTTTGAAAAATGTCACCTATAATGACATTTCCAAAATCAAGGGATAAAAGGTAGTGGTTAAATAAAAACAAAATTCTGATATTAACATTCTGTATTAATTGTGAGCTGGGTGCATCGGTTCTCAAATCCATACATGGGAACAGAGAATATTGCAATATTCTCATTCATCTGATGTTAGACGAATAGAAACTGGTGAGAACCAATGAACTAGGTTGCCATGACTTACCGGCACATGTCTCTGTGAGCCTTCACATTCCAGTTGTACTCCCCTTTGTTGACGAGATCGAAGAATGTATTCCTGTTCCTAGAGA
>NC_139707.1:18594459-18636959 GCF_964188405.1 Protomyctophum parallelum | reverse complement strand
CCAGAGAAAAATCATCAAAGGAAAGCAGATCGATGCCCAGCTCACAAACAAGAGGAATGTTAGCAGCCTGTTGTGGAGACGCACGGGAAAAACAAAACAAAAACAAAGCGTAGGAAAGAGGAAATATGAGTTCAGAAAGGAAACATGAGAGCTCAGAGAGGCAGAGGTCAGAAGTCAGACACTCAAGTAGGAGAGATATGGAAACATGCTAATTAAGGCTCAGAGGACTCATTCAGAAAAAAGTTCAGATTAATGAGGACTTTTATAACCAGAGGAGATGACTGTTGTTTACTCTCAAAGCTCATTGACCAAACCTTAACTGTAGTCATCAATGACCTTTTTGAACACAGAAAAACAGTGAATCCTATTGTGCTCAACCAACCTTTACAGCGGTCTTTAGAGAGCTCTAATGAGCACAAGATCAAACTGTGCAGACCCACACAGCACATTCTCCAGTCAGCATACACATTAGAATTCAAACCATTGCCTTATCTTATGGCCTGCCATTCTTACAGGGCAATCAGCTCCACAAGTTAAAAATCCTTTCTCTGTGCATACAATACCAGATATGTCATATCTATCGCACAGCTGTATGTCTTTCAGGTCAGCAGGTGGCTTCCTCTATAATTCAGTGCCCCGGGGCTATAAAGAATGACAGCCAAGGTTGTTTGCCAGTGACAGTTACATTTCGATGGAATCCTATAGCCGAGTGCACGAGCCTCCATATGTAGAGCAGTAATGAAAGGCGTGCATGAAGGCAGGGAGCAGAGCACAGAGCACGCCGCTGTTTGAGGGGGCTGGAAGATCACACAAGCAAGGCTGCAAAGCGGAGTTCTTGCGTCGTGCTAATGGCCACAGGGGGTGGGGGTGCTGCTTGTGTGGAGGGAGTTGAAGGCAGTCCATAAATGTTCAAGAAAAATAGGTCATATCTACATCTACAGAAATGTTGTGTCAATTAAGAATGAATTGTTTCCTGTTCCTTGACTGTATTAATAATGTAATGAGAGTGATTGACTATTGATTGCACTAATCCATTTCACCACCACAATTACTTTATTTTCATCTGGGAACTGACATGGTATTGCCTCCAGTCTCTAGAACGCATATTAATGCTCATGCCCAACTCCAGGACTTGGGAGTGATTGGCAATTGAACACTGACAGACATGTAATCAATTATTTCTCCGTTGCCATAGATTTTTTCATGTTTCCCATTTGAAGGTAATGAGTGCCAACATTCCAATTAGAAATAGTTCTCTTAATTAGGGTCTACAAGTGAACCAGTTGCATTCTGAACATAACATCTAGGATATTGTCTGCCTATGGTTAACTTTTATGCACCAAATGTTTCTGTCCTGACAGATCATTAGAGTCTTTTCTTGTATACAATAGGGTCTATGTCTAATATCATTGATAAAATGGCCAACTTGGAACTGTCCATTGAGACTCTTTTCCGTTGTATAATGACGGTACCTCACTGCTACGCTAGGTTTTGGTTAGCAAAATAAACATTTGGGGATATGTTTTTCTACTAATCGCTGGCAACTGTGTTTAAGACACTCTGTGACACTGTGATATATCATATAATGTTATATTAAAGCCATGATATAATCACAATAAAGCACCACCACCTGAGAATTATTGCTTAATATGACATGATATTATTGCAATCTTCTCATGTAGGAAACTGGAAGAAATACATGATCCCAAATAAGTCCTCATCTCCTATACACTTTCAGAATTCTAGAAATGACAACAAAACTAAGACAGATTTTGTATCTTTATTTAGGATTATGTTTAATGAAAATGCCACACTACAGCAAGCCTCACATACAGTATTACGTTATGAGCCAGTGGACAGTCTAGACTTGGGTTATGGACACAGACAAATCTGTGAACATGGAAGAGTAATGAACTGTCACTTTTGGATATTCATTCTGATATCACCCATTCATTCCTCCAGGGCTATGGGTACTTTCATTCTCTGGATCAAGAATATAAGTTAATTTCGGTGTAAAATTGTAAACAAACACAAACACAGTCCCCTACTCATTATCAGTGCAACAGAACAAAGATTGATGGCATTGCGCATTAGAGCCGCATGGCCTTCTAGGTTCTTGCTATAGGGAGTGGGATGTTAATGACCACAAATATAGAAGGCCGTTCCAAGCTGTTCTGCTGGGATAAAAGTAATGTGCAAAACACTAATATCCTTTACCTTAAATTTGTCAACTTCAGTCTTGGAACAAGTGGCATGATAGGACAGTACCTGCAAGAAAAGAGTTACATATATTTTACTGTGTATTTTATTTCATTTTAAATGTTAATGTATAAAAAATATTCAGTTGTACTCTAGGAGTACAAGTACAGTTTTAGACCAGGGTTAAATACATAACAGATTACTATTACTGCATATCAGTGTGGACAGCAATACATTGAAGTTCTAGCAGAGACTTCAGCTCTGAATCCATCTCTACACTTCCTCATTTCCTGTGAGACATACGTACGTAGCGTGCACTTATTTAATCAAAAACATCAAATTCAGCGATTCCATAAGCAATGCATCTATCTAGATCCACAGGACTCTCTGAAGATTATGATGATCCGACTCTTTGTTTCGTTACTTTCCCTGTCGGTACCAGTCCAGCAGAAATGCAACACTAGAAAACTCCCTGCATACCAACTATAAATGAATGGATTGATTTAATCTATAGTATATTTATTATGGAGAGAATTACATTCAGCTTTAGAGGCCAGGTTGAGATAACTGGTCTAGATGGATTGCTCATATGTCTCTACAATGAGACCTGATTTTGTTTAAATTCATTTGTTTAAACCTGTAGAAGCAGATGCACCTGTTTGAGGTACTTAAGTATTTATGATCATCAATAGGGAAGAGAGGCAGATTTCTCCCCTTGTGTGTATTGTACGTATATTGTCTTTTTTTGTTTTGTTTGTATTGTCAATTGTCAGTCGTTTCATTTTCATGTCTGTCTGATTAAAAATTGAAAAAAAGTAAATTGAAAAAAAAAGAAGGAAAAAAACTCCCAGCATGAGTATGAGGCAGAGCAGTGCTGAAAAGCTATACACTGTATAAAGTAAGCTTATATGCTATAAGCCCATAAAACACTAAGAACAATACAAAATAGTTTCACTCAACGTCCTCCGGATGTGCAACTTTGAAACAGATGATAACATAATCCATCCACCATGGCTTGCCAGCTTGGATGGCAATCATCGGCTGCTTGGCATGAGCACCTGCTCACCTAGCGGCCCACTCAGGCATGCTTCATGAGCTTCAAGGCCTCACTGTCTGCTTTTTTGCCTTGTTCTCAAAACTATCTCAATGTAATGTATACATGTAGCTATATTCACACCAGTAAGACGCCTAAGAGCGACCTCGCCCTAGGCTGAGGTCACGTGCACGCATCCGCCTCGTACTGGCGCTTTCAGATCAACATGGAATGAATCCTGTACTGGCCATATAAGGAGCATGTCTTGAGTGTACAGGGTTTGATGAGGTCAGATCAACATATGGAATGTCAGAACAGGTCAGCTCCATACAGTATATGGAGATCTAAGGGTGGTAGCGGGGACATTCTCTTGAGTGTACAGGGTTTGATGAGGGCCCAGGTAGGGCCGTGCAGCAACAGGTCAACAGCATGCACACCAACACCCGCCCCCACTCGAGCATGATTGGCAGAAGGCCCCTCTCTATTCTGATTGGATGAAGGCTGGGCAACCTAGCCAAAAACGAAACATACGTTGGTTAACTGGGGACAGGGAGGAACTCCTTATATGGTCAGCACACTCTATAGTAGGGAGGATTATCACAACAAAACAAAAAAATAAGTGATATTTGAATTAAGTGAAATCACTGAATATATCTTTAACTGCGACTTTCGGTCGCAATAACTACTCAGTCAACCATCTATAGAGATGGTTATTAATGTCTAATGAAGGTTATTTCTGCTTGCTCCTAGTCTGCAAATGCCCCATGTATCATCCAATCATACCATTAGTTTTTTAGATATATTATATTATATTGTGTATATATTGTGTATATTATATTATATTATATATTATATTGTGTGCAAGTGGAAATGTTGGCCTACAGGTGGTACTAAAGAAGAAAAAAAAAGCAATCTGCCAAATAAATGAGATGCAAAGCTGAACTTTTGCCCTGAAAGGTCATGGTATCACCAAACTCAATAGTTAGTCCTCTAGGGAGCATGAAGGTACAGAGCTAATTACATGACAATAGTTTTTTTATTTGGGACCAAAGTGTTGGTCTGACCGACATAATTGTTAGACGAACAGACCAACATCGCCTTAGTGGGGCTGTAAACAAGATAAATTATCTGTTCAGCATCAAACAGGTCGTTTTGAGGAAGCAATCTGATTGGTTGAAACCGCTTTCTAGCCGTGCTTTAACCACGATATTGGAACGGATAATCAAAACAAATAATTCAGCCGTGCTTTTCTTGACTTGGTGGCTAGGCTAGCTAGTTTCTTGGAGCATTTGTGGTCGTAGTGGCTACAGGTTAAAGGTCCCTGCACACTGGACGCGTTTTCAGATTTTTAGCTGCGGGCGGGTTTCTACGGTACCGCAGGCGTGCATTAATGACGATAACGAACACCCTCTCGTGTAATATTGCTTAATAGTATACTTAATCACACAATTGTGTTGTTTTCAAGCTGCACGTTCATGCAACAAAGTATAAATTAGCCCTTCAAGTAGTTAGTTCTTAGTTCTTACATCCAGAGCCACTGACTGTTTAGCCCAAGACTTCTTGACTTGGTCGTACATGATGGTGTTGTTGATTCCCAGACCACAGAAGATCACAAATGCCTGAGAAGAGAATTACACAGCCTGATCAGTAATAGATTCAACTACAAACATTTAACCCCTGATAATTCCCCAGAGCAGAAATTTATTGTAATTTACCTCAAAAAGACGCTGGTCTGCATCATCAAATGGCTTACCATCCAGCCTATTGAGCACTTGAGCCACACCTGTAACACACGTACAATGACGAGTTTAAACATTGAGCCAGGAATCAGGATGTCATCTTGAAAAGATAATGCGTTGATGTTGCCGCTACATTCCTTCACCTGCATATGATGCTAATGTTTCAAAATAATACGTACACACCTGCATATATGATGCAAACATCCTAAATATCATACAGTATCTGCTTTAACATACACCATATGTATATGTATATATCTATTTGTTCTATTTAACTGGTTTCCTATCTCTTTCCCTTTGCTCTCAATCTCTTTTCTCACATATTACAAAATGCTTTCAAAATGAGCATCCACAAAAAAACACCCACTTAAAACTGATTGAGATTCCTGGAATTGGCTCAGGTATATTTCACAAAAGCTATCCCTAATTAGTAGAGAATTGCACCCCCACACAGTAAAATCACAACTTTTAAATTTTAATTAAAAAGAAATGGCTAAAATGGGGAATTTATTGTGCACTCTCCTGTGCACACTCAAAGTCATTTGCAAAATATGCTATATAAATGTAAGTAAAGGGTACATCCGCAGCCATAAGACATTTTTACATTAACAGCAGTCTGTGTAGTTTACTTCAATGGCAATAATTAATTAAAGATTGAGTGCCGTGATCCCCCCCCCTAAAATATGAGCAGGTAGGCCTACTATGATTATACTATTATTTTCAAAAAAGTGTACAGGAAGTGTTGTTTATTAAGTATACCTGGTTTTCCATTTAGCACCACCCACCAATTTTACCATCTTAAGCAGACGGTAAAAGGGTTATATATATATATATATATATATATATATTTTTTTTTGCTGAGTGTAAAGTAGGCTATTAGAATCCCATTGATTATAATGCCAGAAGATATTAGGAAATTTACAGAGAAAGGGGTCAACCCATAGAGTTATACATAATCTAGACCGGACAACCTCCTCCCCAGCCATTCATTTCAATGGAAGTTGCTCAGTGGCGTTTGAAGCACCTGGAAGTCTGCCGGAGGTACCATTATAACTATTGATTGATTGATTGAAATATTTATTAACAGTTTGCAGAATTTACAGTACATTTCAAGCACAAACTCAATACGACTGTTAACTGTGAGTGGACGACCCAATTAAGCATTACACAACTATATGGTTGGCTTGAGCGCAGTCTCAACTTTGAGGTCACTTTTAACACACTTTTGCGTCATGACTTCATTGAACGTCCACTCACCTCCATGCAGGTCCTGCACTCAACGTTGGCCAGCCGCTCTGGGGGCCTAGGTCATCCCTATGACTAAATGTTTCATTCTATGTCCATGTTAATGTTTGAATGAAGGCTTTCATTTGACAGCAATGTCCCATACTGCAATTCAAGGCAGCAACATATTAATGTATGTTGTTATGCCTGACAAGAGGTTCAGTTAATGTTTAATTCTATGTCCATGTTAATGTTTGAGTGAAGGCTTTCATTTGACAGCAATGTCCCCTGGTCTCGATAAACAACACAGAATGATGTCATTTTATCTTTTAATTAAAGAAATAGCCAGGACTTTGCTGATAAAGCCAATTGTTAGCTCATAGTGAGCTGGAGACCTAACCCATGCAATGAATATAGTCTGTCTTATTGGAGGCGTGCTGACCAATTTTCTTATATTTCATGAGAGCACCCTTACATGCTACTTTGTACTTCATCAAACGAGGGTGTCCATTGAAATTATACTGAAAATATACTGGTCGTTAAGCGGCCTTGTCGTAGGTTGTGGAGAGAAAAACGGTTTCCTGCGTCCGTGGCTTAGATTGTTAATATATAAGAAATGTTAAAGTGGCACTCTCTGATGACCTGGTAGACAAAACAGGAAAGGGTGCACACCAGTGTTGGTGAGGTGCTGGCCTAAGGCAGTAAACAAGTAAAAATAAGAAAAAGGCTGCACACTCGTAGCCACGATGCTGTATATTTATTGACAAGAATCCAACATTTCGACCAAGGAGGTCTTCTTCAGGGAATGACCTACTACCATTAATGACGAATTGTTTTTGACGGTTATGAATACAATAAAAACAACATGTACAGGTATGTGTGATTCCAGCAAATCCATAGTCTAACAACTTTTGAAGAAGCATGTCATAATTAACAGTATCAAATGCTTTCGATAAGTCAAGGAAATTCTCAAAGCATATTCATTATTATTGAGTGTAGTATGAATGTATCAACCAATTGAACCATATTGGTGTTCATACATAATGTTACAGTCCTGCAGATGTTCCATCATTCTGTTATAGACCAATTTCTCCAGAATATGGGAGAACATAAATAGTTGCTAAATACACTAACGGTCTCCAGATTTGTAAACAGGAACTACTTTAGCAATTTTAAGGTCATCAAGGGTATTATTACAGTTTCAAGAGATTTGGTGAAGATGTGCGTTTAATAAGGCTTAACAATTGAATGTCTAGTTTAGATATGACCTCATCATGACTAGCAGCTGAGCCTTTCATACACATAATTACGTCCCTGCTGAAGACTAACGTTTCCCTCTCAGCTTCCCTACTGCCAGTCTCAATAACGAAGAAATACAGACAGTAAAAGGCTGCGGGCTCCCCTCTTTCATTAAACCCCCCCCCCAAAATGAATGGACACCAAGGAACACATTTTGTTTACATTGTTACCTTGGTTACATAAAACATCAGGTGGGTGTTATTTTTGTTGCTATAACTCCCTAATTTGACTGTGTGGAAACAACGAGGAACATCACTACCCCTCACCCCCATTGTACTGAGTAAATCGATGAGTATTGGCTTCGTCGGTGCCTCCCGAGGCGGGATGAATACTACAAGGCACCATGCCAAAGACCACAGAGGTGTCCACCAACTATCCACTGCCCTACGGCACCTCTGCACATTTACACATGTTTCTTTAGTGGGTCATCTGTGGGGTCTGGATGTCAGTGTTCAAAACATGCTTCACAGTATAGAAGCAGGATTTGAACCCAGAACCCAGAATTAATTAAATAATTAATGCACAAAATCTCTGTACGTGCTGCATACATACGTCCATCTAGTTAACGTATCTTGAAGGGAACAGTATACAGACAGGAAAGGGAAGAGAGATGGGGAGTCCGGCTTGGCAGCCTAGGTGCCCAGACGGTTGAGCTAACCATCTGGGCCAACCCCAGGGACATTTATATGTCCGGTCAGCCAATCACTTAAGTTGTAGTATTTTCTTTAACATATTATTTCATGATCTAAACTCAGCAACAAAAGTTTGGAAACTTTATTTCTCCATTTAAATAATACCAATTGGTATTGTATTTTATATCATTGATTACTAGTCACCTTTACAACGAGGTATAGATTGTAAGGATCTGGCGTTCGTGGAATGAGCAACACAGCTAACTAAACGTGTAGGTAGCGCCTCCAAACAATTGGCCAAAATGGCAAGTGGTTGGTATTCAACACTTGCTTTGAGTTGCTTAGTGGATTGGATGATCGTTGTCATCCTGGAGGATGGCGTTAGGTCCCAGATTCTGAAGATATGGGATCGCCACTGGCTCCCGAATCTCATCCCGATATCTCACTGCATTGAGATTGCCTTCAATGATGACAAGTTCTGTCTTGCCTGTGAGACAGATACTACCCCATACCATACAAAGTGTTGTGGCTGCGTATGGAGTTCCCTAACACTGAGTGTAAAATTAGAAAGTAAAGTAAATTGTCAATATGTGTATTTTTATCATTACTGTGGGAGAGTGCAATCATCGAATCCACCAAGCAACTCAAAGCAAGGATGAGTAGTGCCCAATGCCAATGAGGTGGGAACGAAATTCATCTTCTAATCTAGGGTCCTATAGTGCTTTTTCTGGTTTTATCTTCATAGCAGATTTTGTATTGACCTGTACAAACTGTGAATAAAGTGTTCAATCAATCAATGTTGGCCTACAAAGCAACCAAATGTATGGTACCCCCATACCTTCAAAGCCTGATTCAACCCTGCAACCATTGACCAATAGACCTCACTCAGATCAGCTAGGAAGCTGTCTGAACCTTCCCTAAAACATGTTTTTACCCATTGTGATATTCCAAACAGTTTAGCTATAATTAAACTTAGGTCACAACTAGCCAGCTCGACTTCCCAAAACAAACTGGTCAGGCTCCTACTTGGCCTCACCCCCCGAACCCACCTCACCCCTGCCCACTTTGACAGGCTGGAATGGCTTAGGGTCGGTGACAGAGTACAGCATCTTGCAATGGGTCTGGTCCACAAGATTCGATACACCACCAAGATAACCATGTACCTGTACCTGTCTAAATACTTCCTTAATGTTAACGAAGTCCACACCCACAACACCAGAGGGAGTGCAACAAACCATGTGCAACCCAGATTCGACACAAACAAGATTTGATTCTCTTGATTTGAGAATTCTCTGTGCTGCTTTTGTGTGAATAACAGCTTTCATTCCAGGTTCCCATCGGTGCCACCCACGTACACACGCAACATTTCTTCTCCTCTCAAATTTTCAGCACTGTTTGTCCTCCCCTTCCATACAAATACACACACACACACACACACACACACACACACACACACAATTCTTGCCATTTTTTAATTAAAAAAATGAAATTTAGAAATACATGTTTTAATTGAATTGTTAATAAATTGTGATATTATCTACATCTACACAGTCTATATTTCCCAAAAAGAAAGAGCAGGATAAAACACAGCCAACGAAAATTAATATCCGGGAGGTTATTAATTAAAAGCAGGGAGGTTATTAATTAAAAGCAGAGGCATGTCCCCCCGCACACACACACACACACACACACCCATGACACGACACACCGAGAAGGTGTTCAACTGACCATCTGTGATCAGATGCAAACAAAACGAATGACTTCCTGTGTCAGACCTCAGTGGATCTGAATGGAGCTGCTAGCATAGCCTCGCCCTGCAATATCCATCCAGGCTCATTCTGGAACACAAAAGCACACAGCCAGGAGAATGGAACTCCGCCTCTGTGCCGCCGCTGCTATTTATTCAGATTTTCTAATCATTCCCCTGCACGTACATTTTATGTGTGTTTACGTGTGTACGGTGGAACGGCACTAAAGTACCTCACCGACCGGACCTACCAGGTTTCCTGGAAAGGTCTGTTATCATCCCCCCGAACCCTCCAAACTGGGGTCCCACAGGGATCTGTACTTGGTCCCCTCCTTTTCTCACTGTACACTAAATCCCTTGGCACTATCATCTCTGCTCACAATATATCCTATCACTGCTACGCCGATAACACAACTGTTTCTATCCTTCCCCCCCTCTGCCACTCAGGTGGAAGAGCGCATCACCGCATGCCTGGCTGACATCTCACAGTGGATGTCCTCCAACCACCTCAAGCTGAACCCAGACAAGACTGAGCTTCTCTTCTTCCCAGCTAAGTCCTGCCCTATGCGGGAGCTAACTATTTCCGTAGACAACGCCCTGGTAATGTCTGTCCCAACAGCCAGGAATCTTGGTGTTGTCCTGGACAGTCAGCTCTCGTTCAAAACTCACATCACAGCTGTCACTCGTCAGCTGTCACCGTTCCTCACCCAGGAATCAGCCCAGCTCCTTGTCAAAACTCGACTATTGTAACTCCCTCCTTACTGGCCTACCAGCATGTGCACTTAAGCCTCTCCAGCTGATCCAAAATGCCGCAGCTCGCTTGGTCTTCAACCAGCCAAAATTCTCAAATGTCTCCCCCCTGCTCCGCTCCCTCCACTGGCTCCCGGTCGCTGCACGCACAGAATACAAAACTCTGATGCTGGCATTCAAAGCAACCAAAGGTATGGCTCCCCCATATCTTGCAAGTATGATTGAACCCTACAAACCCTCCCGCGCACTCAGATCAGCCAACGCAGGGAAGCTGGAAGTACCCTCACTAAAAACGCCGGGACAACGCTCCACACTTCCCAAACTCTTCTCCCTTCTGGCTCCAAAACTGTGGAATGCACTTCCCATTGCAGTCAGAACTGCAGCATCACTCCCAATCTTCCGCCGTAGTCTGAAAACCCACTTTTTCAGACTCCATCATGGCCCATAGCACTTACCCTACCCCCTTAGATAGCATTTCTGTAGACTTAGATAGCATTTGATACAGACTTATAGCATGTTATGTAGACAGCACTATAATTGCATTGTATGTAGTCATAGCACGTCATAGTACATATGTATAGCATAGTAGTATATATATAGTTTGTATAGTTTCATTATATAGATATTCCACTGTTACTTTCTTAGTTTACGCATGTTTCCTGATAAATGCTTTTTATGTGATGTATTCCCATGCTTTTTTGTTCTTGCTTAATGTAAGTCGCTCTGGATTAAGAGCGTCTGCTAAATGTCTAAATTGTAAATTGTGTGTGTGTGTGTGTGTGTGTGTGTGTGTGTGTGTGTGCATGCTTGCGTGCGTGTGTTTTTGAAGGTGCATAATGCATAATATTTTATCTAATCTAATCCTTGCACAGTCAAGAATCATGATAAGTCCGGCAAAACACGTCCCATTTGTGCGCTTACCTATGATTTGGTGGTTGCTGTTCCATATGGGTACACAAAGAACAGATCGAATGTGGAAACCTGAGAACTGGTCAGCCTAAAACCCAGGGACATGTAAACACAAGCCAGGAGTTATACTCACAGGTACCTACTGTGTATACCAGGGATTCTCAACCTGTGGGGCCATGAAGATAACACAAGTGAGCCCCCAACTAATTGGCAAAACACTGAGACACTGACATAAAAAAAAAAAGAAAAAAAAACATATTTCATTGAGATACCGATAAATAGGAACTTAATGTTGGTTCCATTGATTCAAGCCGGAACACAAATAAACATGCTCTGAACATGCAACACAGCCATCTTCCGAGTTTTTAAGTGGAATTAAGTGGTCAGATAGGTGGGCAGCAATTTTCAAGTGGGCCCTAATCCAGAAAAGGTTGAGAATCACGGTTGTATACTGTACATCATAAGGGACGTGGCAAGCACACAGTAAACTCCTCAGTGTTCATTTAACTCTTACAGTGAGTATAAACAAATGGAACCATATGGGTACCTCTCTTACAAATTGATAAATTATAACTGAGGGTTTTACTGTGTAAATTCTTTAATTATTGAACTATACAGTGCATGCATTCTATTTTTGCTGCTGGAATATTAACTATGCATGCATACATGCTTCAGCACTGATTGAATATTCTATAACATTGTGAGAATATTATATAGAAAGAGCTATACAACAGTGTAGAGGATGGACTATTATCGGAGAAACTACTGAGACAACTAGTACTGGAAAACTATATATAGGATTTCAATGATTCATGAACCATTGAGGTTTCATTTTAGGAGTATACACTGTAGTATATGGTCGGTTGGGATCATATCATAAGGAAATATCTAGGTTATGTGCATCATGAGACGCAGGCACTCATAACATAATCATGCTGTTAGAATATGATCTATATTGTGTATATGAAACCTTTTATTGTGAAGTGCCCGGAGTACTACCCGGAAGTGCCTGTTAACATGAGGGTATATATTGGCTGAATAAACACGGTTCGTCAGTTCTGTTGTGTACAGCTGACGGGGATGATGTGAACAGACGCTGCTGCCTCCTTGTGTTATTTCCTCCTGATGCCCGACTAGCTCCCAGGCTATCTAGATTCTGTCTATCGCTGTAATGGCAGCTCTGTCAACAGGTTATGGGCCCAGAAGGACGAGAGATGGTGATGGCCGGTGGAGTCGGATTTGTTTTGATGGAGATGAACGGAACTTTGAATTGTGGTTGGTAAAGTTCCTCGGGCACTTAAGGCTAAAAGGGCTTAAGCATACTATACTGAACGAGCCTGATATCGACGACGAAGACGTGCTCGATGGGGACGAAGCAGCCGCGAGAGACGCTGCAGCCGAAGCAAGAGCCGCTGAGGACGTCGAGAAAAATGAGGAAGCATATGCCGAACTCAATTCAAGTTCTCGATGATACAAGTTTGTCATTGATTATACGTGATGCAGCAGATGATGGGAGGAAGGCGTTGCAGATTCTGAAAGACCACTATGCCGGTAGGGGAAAACCAAGAGTGATTTGTTTGTACACAGAGCTGACGTCGCTCCAGAAGGCTGCTAACGAAACGATCACAGACTATATTATTCGAGCCGAAATAGCTATTACGGCACTGAGGAATGCGGAAGAGATTTTGAGTGACGGCTTACTGACAGCTATGATTCTGAAAGGGCTACCGGAATCATATAAGCCATTTTCCATCCACATTACACAAAGTGACGACAACATCACCTTCGCCGAGTTTAAAGCCAAACTGAGGAGATACGAGATCACTGAAAGGTTCAATAGCAATTCCGGGGATGACAGCGTGATGAGAATAAGAGGCAAGGACAAAGACGTGAGACCGACCTGTTACAACTGCGGCCAGAGGGGGCATAAATCTTTCGAGTGTGAAGATGCTGCCGGTCAGAGAGAACAGAGACAGTGGTGCAGTCTTTGCAAAAGTCCCACGCACAACGATGGGGATGACAGCGTGATGATAATAAGAGGCAAGGACAAAGACGTGAGACTGTGCTGTTACAACTGCGGCCAGAGGGGGCATAAAGCTTTCGAGTGTGAAGGTGCTGCCGGTCAGAGAGAACAGAGACAATGGTGCAGTCTTTGCAAAAGTCCCACGCACAACGATGCCAACTGCAGGCGGAGAAGACGGAGAGACAACGTCAACGTGACGCAGGATGAAGAGGCGCACACGTTCACCTTCAAGGTGGGCCAGGTGAACTGCGACTTGGACGGCGCCGGGAGACCGAAGCAGAGACTATGTCAGGGCATTGCTCTGAGCATCGGGCTGACACCGGGGCTACGTCACACATTGTGACCGACGTGAAGAGGTTCCGAAACTTCGACGAGAGTTTCGAGCCACGGAAGCATGTTCTGGAGATGGCTGATGGAGTGAGGGCCTCTGGCATAGCGCTGAAGAGAGGTGCTGCAATAGTTTACCTGAGAGATGACAAGGGTCGAGAGGTGGAAACGATGCCGAAGGGGGCGCTGTATGTTCCATCCTTTCCCCAAGACATTTTCTCAGTCAACGCAGCGATATCCAACGGAGCCACAGTCTTTTTCAAAGAGAGACAGAACAAGCTCATCCAAAAAGATGGTACGACATTCGACATTAAGGTACATGACAGGCTGTTTTACTTAAACACTGTTGATAAGATTACTAATGTTGATGAATGTCATGGGTGTTATATCAAAACGTGGCATGAAATCCTAGGACATTGCAACTACGAAGATGTGTTGAAATTGCAGAATGTAACTGAGGGTATGGAAATTAAAGACAAGGTTGATATTTCCAAATTGTCATGTGAAGTGTGCACAAAAGGTAAATTTGCTCAGAGCCGAAACAGAGAGCCAGACCAAAGAGCTAAAGCTGCACTAGAACTTGTACACACTGATTTATTTGGACCAATCGATCCAACAGCTAAAGATGGATTCAAATATACTCTAGAATTTACTGATGACTATTCAGGAGCAATTTTTGATTATTTCTTGAAATCTAAGAGTGACGCAGTCAAAGCTACAGAGAAATACATTGCTGATGTTTCACCTTATGGGAAAATTAAGTGTATTCGATCAGATAATTGTACCGTGTATGCTTCTGGTCTATTTCAAGCATTGCTAAGCAAAAATGCCATCAGACATGAGATCTCAGCTCAGAATGGGACAGCTGAAATAAATAGGAGAACACTGTTTGAAATGGCCAAATGCATGCTGATTGAAAGCAGTTTACCAAAAGAATTGTGGACATATGCAGTAATGACTGCTGCTGCTATTCGAAACAGGTGTTTCAACAAGCGTGTAGGACAGACCCCATATTATATGTTGACAGGAAAGAAGCCAAACCTCTCGAGAATGAGAACATTTGGGTCCCCATGCTATGCATACAAGCAAGACAAGAAAAAGTTGGATTCACGATGTGAAGAAGGTATCTTTGTAGGCTATGACAAATACAGCCCAGCTTATTTGGTGTTTTATCCTGACACAGGGAAAGTACTTGTAGCTAAACACAGATTGGTAAAATTCATTCAAAAGAGTGTCATTGCTAGTCAGACTCAAACAGAGCAAGAAATGGAGGAGGATGATGATTGCAGTATGAGAAGGGCTGTAAACCATCTGCCTGAAGTTGGGAAGACTAGTTTAACCCCAAAAGAGACACAAAAACAAGATGCAGAGTCAGAGATGAGTGATCTGGTTGACATTCAGGCAGTTGAAAGTAGCCAGAGTACAACTTATCCAAAAAGAGAAAGGAGACCACCTCAATATTTAAAGGATTACGATTGTCAAGCTAAATCTGATGACCAGGGAAACGTAACCTTTGATTATTGTTATGGAGTGATGAGAGAAAATTATAAATTTACCCTGACTATACTGCCAGAGGGCAAGAATTCAGTGGGGGGTGAAAACAAAAACAGGGTGATGAAGCATTATTGTCACAACACAGTAAAACAAAAGAAAAGAAGGAAAAATAAGTGTTCATTTGTGTTTGGCTGATAGGCTATCTGATTATGTGATACATTTAATCTGCTATTTATTAATGAGTATTTGAAAAGTACTGTAACATGTATTTGAGGAATGACACAGGTATTTGAAGTTTTATTATTGCAACCAGTAATTTGATGACATAACATGATGACAGATGTAAAAGAGATGCTTACATTTTGCACATATTTATTGAAATGGATTATTTATTTTATGTGAAAAGATAGTTGAGATTCAAGGTTTAACATTAAGTTTATTGCATTTTAATGTTTACCAATATTCGATCAAGTGGGGGTGTTAGAATATGATCTATATTGTGTATATGAAACCTTTTATTGTGAAGTGCCTGGAGTACTACCCGGAAGTGCCTGTTAACATGAGGGTATATATTGGCTGAATAAACACGGTTCGTCAGTTCTGTTGTGTACAGCTGACGGGGATGATGTGAACAGATGCTGCTGCCTCCTTGTGTTGTTATTTCCTCCTGATGCCCGACTAGCTCCCAGGCCATCTAGATTCTGTCTATCGCTGTAATGGCAGCTCTGTCAACACATGCATTCTCTTTTTTTCACTGAGAGTGTGGAAATGATTACCTCTGCGTCAAATCGTGGATCCTGGTAGGCATCGCTGATGTTCACAGGCAGACCTGTGGAAGCCACCAGCTCTGCAATGCTGTTGTTGATGAGCCAGTCTGAGTAGGAAGACTTCTCAATGCTCTTGAAACTATAGGGTGCATAGAAAGAAGGGCAGGTGGGGATGACAAAATAGAAGAAGACCAAAAATGTCTGTTTGTAACAGAGCGGCATCGACAGCACAGAACCATGCTCACCCTCCATTCATTAATAACAGTTGTGATAGTAATAAAAGCGTTTGAGGAAGGAAAGACAAAACACATTGTTTAACCTATTTAGACTTGAGGCCGATTCTAAAATTGCCTTCTAAAAACTAATCTAAGGTTGCTGAAATCCTTCAAATTCTTATTCAAATATTAAAGAGATTATAATAATTATGTTGATACATTTATAGCAACAACTAATGAGACACAGAGAGGTAGCTCCCAGATTGAAAGGGATAACAACATATAGGTTGGGTTAATTAATTCATTAATATCTATCGATCTATGTATCCTAATGTGCATTGGACTACAGTTATTTAGTTCGTAGTAATGTTTCTATTCTTTTTTTCTTTTGATCATATTCAAGTAAAAACAAACACTTGTCTTCTCCTTTCCACCTCAGATACACGCATGTGAAAGATTGTCGTAATTTCCCCTCAGAGCGCCTTTTACCTTTATGTGTATTTAATGAATGAATGAGTAAACTTCTGCTGCACCTTATGAAGTAATGAAAAGTTAATTGTCTTATTGTCTTCCTCCACGGCAAACGCCCACCAGAGAACCGACTCCATCTTTGCGTGCAGGTTCCATTCACATTCACCGCACTAGGGCTATCAATGACTTTTTGCCTTTAAACATGCTAAATGTTCACTGTGGTTTATTTAGTCAAGAAAGATAGGGAGAGGATGTCAGGTGTTTTGATATCAGATGTATCAGAAAGATGCAGAAGAGCTGATGTTTTGAATCTCTTTGATCTAGCTGCTGTGTGGATATGCCGCTCACTGAAAAAGGATGGCTAGATTTCCTCTCCTCTTTTGTTTCTGTCTCTCTCTCTGTTCTTCTCATATATCTCTCCCTCTTGTCTGTCATTAGTTGCCACAGACACACACCGGCAGAGCCATACACTAGCTCAACATTACTCTCCCCATGGGGGCGGCTGGGGATTCGGAAGGTACATTACAAATCCTACAGTACACTCAGCCTTTGACGTCAGATTTATTCACTTAATTACCCACATAAATCTCGCACGTCGCTCCATGCTATTCAGATATGAACCTCTAGGAACTAAGACATGCATCAGCACAGAAGCTCTGTGAGCTTGATTTTAAATGCAGTGGATTTTTTTTTTTTTGTGTTAATTCCAAGTGTATACAGTAAATGGAGCAAAAAAGGTAATACTGTCTTTTCCCTTATTCTTGTTCCTCATTACAGATAATTCTGCAGCAAATATGTTTTTCATTAACCACTGTTGTGGTTATCACTGCTGCCTTGGAGTGTCTGACTGTGTCTGTTAAAGCAAGCACTGGGATGGGGATGTGATTTGTCTTCCATTTTGGTTCTCTTGTTCCCTTCCATAAACAACCCACACAATATTAAGCCCTTCTCTCTCGGCTGAGCCATGCCTTGCAGGGGAGGGAAGCACCACAACCCAATTAAAGGAGGGTTCCTACGGCATGTCTTCAATTCAGAATCAGCATATTACTTGTGCAGTGCTCCAGAATATTCAATTCTCTGTCCCCTGCCACCCCTGTGCAGACTTTACAGTTACACTAGTCGTGCAAAGGACCAATGCTGAGTACAAGAACCTGAACACGCTGATCGACATGTTGCTCAGCACAATAACCCTGGCAGATGAGTGCTTGTAGTGTATAAGCAAAAGTAGCTGAAAAAAACTGCCAGCATGGCCAATTAACTTTGATGGAATTCTCGCCCCATTCATCTTAAAAAAAATATGCTCTAAAAATCTCATATGTTTCCCATTTTTCTGGGTTGTCAATTGGAGAGTATATCACAATCAACCTGATATTTCTGTCCCCACAAAAATCCTATTTCTCATTTGCAATTAGCAAGTCTGAGCTTTAGTGCTATAGGTGTTGCATATGCAATGCATAATTTATACTACTGTCACTGACTTTTTGGTTTATATGGATGATATTTCTTCAATCTGACTGAAATATTTCTGATTCTGATTTCAACCGAACTGTTTCAATGGGCCAATGCCCCAAAGAATTTAATCTGAATTTTAAAAGAACTCCCATGCTTGAAGTAGTTCTGCCTGTTTTTTATCTGCCCCATACATTTTCTAGATTGACATGTCCCCAGAAGAATATGTGCATTTCTGCTGTTCTTTCTAATTATCTATAGTATATTATTATAGCCTACTGTAATTTGTCACTATTAGATTTCATGGAGCAAACATGCCCAGAAAGTAATTCCAATTGGAGAAATGGTGAGAAAAAAGTGTTTATGTGGTTACAATATTCAGCGCTAATATTTTCCTGTTGAATGTATTATCTAGGTGTAAACCACCCCTTACTTCCGATCAGACCAAATCTGACAAGCCTCTCATTATTATTATTATTATTTATTTTTTAATAACTTCTTTTTGTCCCACGATTTTGTAACCCATTTTTCACCCATGTGTTTAATAACTTCTTATCCCACAATTTTGGAAATGTTTTATTCTGATTGAGCTATCGCTCCAATTATTAGTGGAATATTAGGGTCCATGTTAACACAACTATATGGAACTTGTGTTTGATTAGATCTTCTCCATAGTCATCAAAACATCACAGAACATACCTGAATAATTGAGTCCGTTTTGTCAGATAAACCTTAAATCAGTACTTTTAAAATCAATCTATGCTTTAACCACTTGAACTTTAGAGTCACAATTCTGGATCGAATTAATTTGATGTGTAGAGAGAGAAAAAAGGAGCGGACGAGGTATTGAGCCCTGGGGAGTTTAACATTGTTTTTTAAGTACAGTTTGTGAATTTTGCCAATAAACCAGAATATTTTACTACAACAGTATTTATTAGAATAGTGTATATATTAACCCATTAAGACCTGAGACCAGATTCTACAAATGTCTTCTAACAGTTTTCTTCGTTGATGTAGATTGGCTATTTTAACTATTCGAAAATGTTTTTCAAAATAGTATAAAAGGCAAATAGTTTAGGGATAAGGGGACGAAAATAGAGCCCTACAGTATGTGTTACTGTACCTGTTTTCAGCGTCTGCACTGCACTTCGGAGACAAAAGTTCAAATGACTTTGTGAACTTCACCACCTGTGGGGGTTTGATGGATGATAATATCACTACATTACAGTACACTGACAAGCTGCCTACAATTATACAGTATATACACAAGACAGATACACACAGGCGTGCAGTACATGGAGGTAGGCAGACAGACAGACAGACAGACAGACAGACAGACAGACAGACAGACAGACAGACAGACAGACAGTGCAAGAGGAGCAGAAAAAAAGCACCGGTGACTCAATGTCCTCCAGCAGCTGGACAGAGCAGCGCTCGCACTTAAGCAGCGTCTGGGCACGGTGCATGATCTTCCTGACAATCTTCTCCAGGTCAGTCTGCTCCTCAAACAGGTCATTGACAACCTCGAGCAGAGCCTGTAAACCAACAACAAACCATTCACTATACTGTGGTGTTATGTCACCTGCCTAGTGCCTACACAGGCGAGGCTGAATGAAAAAACCATCTGTCAGCAAGACTCAAGGCTTTTTGAATAAAGACATTTGGCTGCTTGCTAAGCTATCAGTGCATAATTATCATTATTTTTAAAGCATAAACGGACCGGGCAATACAACATGAGAGCTTCCCACAATAAAGAACAAATGAGGCTCTCCATCTAAGGCAATGCCAATACAATTAAATAAAGCAGAGCACATAAACATCCTGGGAGCCGTCCCCATTTCTCTGCACCTTTCACTTGATCTCTCAGTTCTCATTATGTTCTCCCCATCAGAGATCAATGTGTGACGTGCATTAGTGCCTCTCTAGATGTTCCCTGGGAGGTTTACACCATGGACCAGCCGCCTGACGCCCCCCCCCCCTTCCTCATGTGGTTGCCAGCCCATCCCCCATCCAAGGAACTAGACTGAGGACGTGTCCATGCGGGTCCACGGCACCCGCTTATCCCCTTTGCAGTGGCAGCAAGTGGGCTGTTGCTGATCAATACTCAGCCTCACTGTCAGCATCGAGGGGGAGGGAAGGAATGCTGATCCTGGAGATGGAGGAGGAGGAACCTAGTCCTAGTTGCATCCCCCCGCCTCCTCCTCCTTTTCTTGGGCCCTTACCCGACTCCTGTCATACTCCTTCCTCGAGGCTGCGAAGAGCTGAGCGTTGGAGATCGCAATACCACAGAAGGGCAGGTACATCTGCAGCACCTGTGAACACATCAAACCCATGTCAATATTAGTAGGCCAAAGAGGTGCCTCCACTTTTTTCAAATTATGGCTCCGTCTTTAAATAATATTTAACTAATATTTCATAATGGAAGTCAATACGGAAACCTTGAGTATACATCATAGATATGACATACTGTAGATGACTGATGTTGATGGCTGGCCACATGAAGTCAATGAGGAAACCTTGAGTATACGTCATAGATACGACATAGGTGACTGATGTTGATGGCTGGCCACATGAAGTCTGAGATGCACATGGAAGCAATCCCGTTCCCATGTGGATCCTTAGATGTGATTTGATTTGTATTATACTAGAGGTTTGTGCAAAACTGATCACAGTTATTGTATAGTCCTCTCCTTTTTGACTCTCTATCCGGATTGGACGAAAGGCTGGGTCCCACAGCCAAAAACGAAACCTAAGGTTTTTTTTTGTGAAATCACTGAATATACCTTTAAAGATTTTTATAGTTATATTTTCAATGATCAAAAAAGCTACCATGGTAATGAACTGAAGCAAATATAGAATATCCTTTCATAATAATGTATCGTTACTCGGCAGAACAGGACAAACTAGAAGAATGAGCGCAGGTCACTACCAGTTATTGTGGCCTCCTGGTGGCGCTATAATAGAACTCTGAGCGCAGGTCACTATCAATTCTTGATCAAAAATATTTTTTACAAAAGTTGGCCTCCTGGTGGCGCTATAAAAGCTGAGGCTGATATAAATTTTTTTAAGTGGCAATTCGTCCTCAACTTAGTGGGAATATGTGTGCAAACTTTCACATAAATTGCAATTTGGGGCAGAGGTTCGTCATTGGCATCCAGGGAGTGTGTGTGCACAGTTTGGCATCGACCTGGCCAACGATGCTGGAGATTAGCTGTGGACGTACACGCACGCACGCACGCTCCATCTATTATTTTGTCTTTCAATATCTTCTACACAGGCATACTCTACATGAGCTACTGAGATGCGGGTGTATACTGTAAAACATCTGGTAGGGTGAACAACAGCTGACGGTGATGGAGGGGGATCAAAACTACATGATTCCAACAACACCAGGCCATGTTGCCTTATCTGAGAAACACTCAGCCCCATAACAAGGAATCAATTGAATTTAGGTTGTTTGCTCCCTCACTCAGCCTCTTTGTTGAGTTATCAATCTTCAGCATCTGGCTGCTGTGTAAACAATAAAATCAGTAAAACAAACCTACAAATATTTACCGGCCTTGTTTTGACCTGAGGGTAGGGACACGCAAACAATACATGAATGGGAAGTTACTCAGCTGTGGCCCCTGATACAGGGCTATCTATTTCAGCATTTTGAAAAAAGTCATCAGCAATCACGTAATGGGCACACAAAGAATGGAACAGTAAAATAGAATAAAGAACACAGACTGCCAACCTATGAGAGCCTATGGTATCGTGTGCTTACTCAACACATTTTCCTGAATCTCTATAAGCTCTCCACTCTCTCTGCCAGTGCAACCTTCACCGACTTTTCACTTAGACATAACGTTATATTCGTACATATAGGAAGCAGTACGTAGTTTCCTAATTCACAATGACAATATCTAACAAAGAAGCTACTGTAAATGGTAAAAAAAAGAGAGAGACTCAAATGTCACATAAGTTCAAAAAGAAATGGAACAGCACTTGAACATTTCAATCAATGTACATGCCATATCTGAAACAATTGAAATATGCATTAGGTTGTAAACATTTTAATGTGCTGTAAATAGGCCCATCTTAATCACGATGTGATGAGAAATATAATGCGGTCACTACTAATGAGTAAAGGGACTTTGCATGCACTCAGTCATTGTGCATTATCAAATGCATTATAAAGTAGTCTTTACATGTGGAAAACAGATGATGCAGAACTACAAGCTCATACATTAAGCCATTTGAGCTGCTCTATGGAATTCTCTAATAATGATCTCCCAGAGAGACCCAGCAGGAGCAGATTCATTAGCAAGCAGGACTTTGGGGACCCCAGCTATGGATCTGTCCATGGAAGTAATGGGCAAAACCCAAGAAAAGCACTGCTCTCTCTAATTACATTCTGTCAGGCAGGCCATTATGCAAGGCTGCATTACAATTTACAAACAAGAAATTTTTGCCTAGAGACCTGTGGACTGACCAGTAAAGAGAGCTTTAATAACGAAACTAAGTGTCCAAGTCCATGGGGACATTGCAGCAGTCTGCTCCTCTAATCTCCATTGTACTCAGCTGGAATATCATATGAAATGCAACGATGCAATGCAAAGCGAGAGTGCAAACTAGCCAACAACTCGGGACTCTTATTGTTTCCCTACACACCCTTCTGTAGCATACGAGCATCAGTGTCTTGAGCTCTGCAGTGTTGTTGCTGTCACGCCACAGTGCGTCTACGTAGTGTACTGTAGGTGGTGCGCCTCTTTCCCCTCCTAGCTGTACCTTGGGTTGGCTCCCACGGTATCAGTATCAGGATGCAGAGAGATTTGAACCCAATATGCAGTCACAGGCAACAAGTGTAGATTCTCAAAGTATTTAATAAAGAAGAGGTGCAAAATCTTACACTGAAGTTGTATGCAGGGAAAACTCAGGAACGCAGGGAACAGCAATGACAAAGTATAGTCAACACAGGAACGACAGAAACCATGAACATGCATCGGTGACAAACAAACTATGAACTGACAAAGAAGGGTTGCAATGAGTCCAGTTAAATAGGGGGCAGGCTGATTGTAGAAGTGTTCACAGGTGGGAAGATGAGGGAGTTGGAGACAGGTGAGTAAATGGGACTGCAGTGTGGAATGGAAAGTGGGAGTGGCCAGGGCTGACATGGTCTGTGGAGACAGACCCTGACAGTCAGTTTGCTTGCCACCAGTTCCGGGTGCCCGACACAGTGACCAAAATTGTTTTTTAAAGTGAAATATCCCTTTATAGTGTGGTACGATGCGTAAAAAAAACAGCTCCCGTAGGATTTTTGTGCTAAAATTGATTTTTTTGCAGATCTTGGTTCTATAGAGTCCAAACTATGAGAAAATGATGGGGTTCAAATTTTCCCGACCCCCACCCCGTTTCTGGGGGGGGTCATCTATTTGGGACCTCCCAGAACAGTATGCCAGCCAGTTAATGTCCGATTTTCATAATATTAAAATTGTTTTGTATGTTTTAAAACATTCTGAGTTGATTTCTTAAACTTTTAAAGTGGTCAGAAGAATCTTTTTTGACTTTTGGTAGGGGTGTTTCCTCACCTGGGACCTCCCGGACTGACCTCTGGGCCTATAAGTTCTCATTACATTCCTCGCTCTGCTCCTGTTCCAGAATAACGTCAAATTAGATCATAAATTAAGCATAAAAGTATTTGTAGCTGGGCTCTGATATAAAATAAATAGTAGTAGCCAATACCAGGGGTCTTTTTGAGTGGTGCAAACCACTCCTACAACGAGCTTGCAATGTCCTCGTACCTGTTTGTTTGTTTGTTTGTTTGTGTGTGTGTGTGTGTCTGTGTAAGCACGAGTATGTGACTTAATAATAGCAGTAGGGGGCGCCAGAAACAGTGAGAGGGGTAGTGACTCTAATGAGAGAGAGAGAGAGAGAGAGAGAGAGAGGGGGGGGGGGGGGGGGGGGGAATTGCACCACTCAGTTCACACATGTGTGATTTTTTTTACATTAAACCACTTGAACCATAGCATCCCTTTTCCAGGGAGAACTTTAGCCAACAATAGCTGATCTACAAGGTTGTAGTTTGAGCTTGTAGATCAGCTATTTTCAGTATTTTCAAGTAAGGCGCCTCAGTGTAGCAAATATTGCTGCTAAATAAAGATCAGCCAAGATCAGCCAGGCTGCTGCTGTCTTTCTCTTTGTCTTTCTGTTGTTGGTCAGGTGACTGGGAGGGCTACTTGTCATCCTTAGAGGAACTCATCAAGTATTTCTTTGCTCGTGATCTCCTTAAATATGCTCGACTGATGCCAGTCTATCTTGCCCAAATGAACGCTCTTGAACAGGATGACCCAGAAACATGGAACGCACTGAAGTCAGGTGAATTTGTTGTCAGAGATACAGAAGGAAAATCAAGAAGCTAAAGGGACATGGTGGGATGGTTGGAATCAGTAGAGATGAAGCAGCTCTGGACCGACTAGTCACTACCACACCTCATCTTTCTGGTCTAGTGAATCAGTACCTCAACATCTTCCCAAAAGCTTCCAGGTCTTCAAGGAAAGAACATTATCAGCTCTCAGGAGAGATTGCATTGAGGTCAAGAGAAAATGCTCTCAAGCAATGTAAATTGATTGAGTTGCACTGTGGAGGCAATCTGTTCAAAGAGAACACACCATTGAAGAGTCTGGTTTCATCAGCGCTTGTGTCAGATGGGGCAAAAAATGACATTCTTCCTGGGCCCACACAATTTTCCTGGGCCTACACAATTTTTCTGGTGCTGACTGGGGAGGAAAATTTGTTGGAATCTCCAAGAAGATGGGTCAATGCCTACTTGAGGCTTGATGATGATGATCCTGCCATTAACTGCTTCAAGCACCTGAGCTTGTTAACGGCAAGCTTCCGCATCACCATTGGAGTCATTGGAGCATGGAGGTCCAACAACCTTGCCATTACTAGATGGGAACTATTTCGGTCAAAGAACTTGAGGGTGAGATGCTACCTCCAACTCGTGCTGCACGGCTACCACATATCCTCTGTGCCAACTACGTCACAATGCGGGATAAGTCATTCATACCTGGCAAATTGCCCTGAGCTTCCACCAATCAAACAAAATGGATGGAATTCAGATAGTAGGGTATGTTCCAGTCAGGTGTCTTGCCCTCCCTGCTCCAAAGGCAGTACTTGAGCTCATCAAATGTGGTTGCAAAGCAGGTTGCAAGGGACGGTGCAGCTGCTCAAACAATAACCTGCCTTGCACTCCTCTCTGCAAATGCTATGGTGGAGACTGTGTCAACACTCTCAGGGAGGACATTCAAGATGATGATGACGAAGATGAATAGATCCTACAAATAATGTATTGTAGGCATAATTTACCATGGGCTCTTTAAGAGGATAGGTGTGTGTGTGTGTTAGTGTGAGTGCAGTGTGTGAAATAAATGGACACGTTCTGCGTGCCCAAAGTGAGAAGTTGTAATACCTTTATTCCCTGCAGTGTCAACAATAATGGTAGAATACTAATAAACTATCAAAGTACTTTACATAAACGCAAGATATTCTAATACTATTCGAAATACTTGCAAATCACATATATGGGTGCAAGAATAGGGGCAAAACTAGTCCCGGACCCCCTGTGGAAGACCCCTGGTATTAAATACTACTCATTTTTGTAATCAGTGCCCAGCTACAAAAACTTTTAATGCTTAAATTATTATCTAATTTGACATTGTTCTGGAACAGGAGCAGAGCAGTACTGAGCTGAGTCCGGGGGCCCTGGGTGAAGAAAAACCCCAACCAAAAGTCAGAAAAGATTATTCTGGCTACTTTCAAAGTGTAAGAAATCAACTCAGAATATTTAAAAACCTATAAAACAACCCTAATATTATGAAAATCGGACATTAATTGTCTGGCATACTATTATGGGAGGTCCCAAAACATATGACCCCCCAAATAAGGGGTGGTGGTCGGGAAAATTTGAACCCCATAATTTTCTGACAGTTTGGTCCCTATGAAAGCCAAAAAAGCAAAAAAATCACTTTTAGCAAAAAAATCCTACGGAAATACACATCGTACCACACTATTAATACCGGTAGTTGTGTTAACGAGATGAATTTACAGTGACTATACATGTGTTATGATATGGTGAAGTCTCTGTTGTACTATCAAGGTGCTTTCTGAATAAGGAACAGAAGCTCTGCATTTTCTCTGATCTCACATGGGACCCTCTAACTTACGTCAGCAGCCTGCAAAGCACTTTTGCAAACACATTTAGCAAAGATCGCTGTTTATGAGAGTGACATCAAATATTTATGCAACAGGAATCGACACCACAACAAATTGCACAATGGCGCTGACTCTTTGTTATTCAATTACTCCATGAATAATTCCAGGCACTTCACAGATCAGGTGAACCCCAGTCTTTAGTCATTGTGTGGTGTCACTCCTACTTTCCTGACTAGCCTACTTTCCCACAATACTTCAGTGGTACTGGATTGTTTAAGTGAATAAAAAAAAAGGAAACCTTCCCGACCATGTGATGTGAAAGCATAGAAATTCACATTAATATGTTATTCAAATATGATATTGTTTCATAAACCCAGTGAACATAAGTTACTACACTTACTTGTAGACCTCACACGCTCCATACTGTATGTCATTCTGACATCATCAAACCCTAAAATTAAGGCCTGGTCCTACATGGGCCCTCATCAGCTGACCTGTTCTGACATTCCATAATTATGTTGATCTGACCTCATCAAACCCTGTACACTCAAGACACTCTCCATATGCCCAGTACATAATTCATTCCATATGTTGATCCGACCCCCCATGCCAAAGCACCAGCGCTCGCCCAGCAGTCTGCCGTCACCCGGTCGCTTCTCGCCCTCAGGGCACCTTACTAGTAATATGAGTATATAATGTATAGTCAAAGCTTCACTGCACAGATAATCTACTGTTAGACAGATATTAGGTTCTTAGCTTGCTTATGATTCTTGATGACTATTTCTATGTATTTGATGTATTACCTCGTATTGTTCCTGCTTACTGCAAGTCGCTCTGGATTAAGATATACCTAAATTGAAATTGTAAATTGTATGAATGACGTATGATGTATGTGGTTGGGGTTTACCTTCTGTACACTGTGACCTGTCAAGCCTACCACATTGCATTGATGTTAATTTAACTATTAGTTCACTTTATTTCATAAAACAAATCACAGAAATCAGCCTTACAGCATGCAATGTATGTTCACTATTCACTGCTAATAAACATGGCATGATACACTGTAGGCAGTATGTTTACCTATGATTACACCTGAATTATTAAAAAGGTTCCACAGAAAAAAGGCCAGAGCGCCTGACAAGATCAATAATGACAGGATAGTATTTACACATGACATGCTTATTGCTTCACAGACTCCCTCAGCCCTATGTTCCTTCAATACTATCACCAGTGGTGTATGCAGGAATTATATTTTGGGCAGGCAAAAACGTTGCAGACCCCCACGACCCCCCGTGGGGGCATGATTCTAAACTACGTCCGTCTATAGACATGGTAAAGCCCCGCCTGCCTCTGATTGGCCTGTCTTACCAGACATCCGAGGTGGATGGATAGTCTGGTGACACTGACGCGAGGTTACTCCGTGGTGGGAAATAATACAATTTATACAAGTATGGTATAATACAAGGGACAGCGAATGACAGCTTGGCACGCACGACAGATGACGCTCTAGAATGCCTTGTAACTTGTAACTTTTATTTTTGTAGAAGAGGCAAACTAATTTTGTTTATGCCGTTTGCTTTGATTGAATAATTGATTGAACACGTACGCCGCAATATGATTTGATTTGGGTGTGTTTGGGCGGGCCTTAAACCGTTCGGAACGCGGAACAACAAACTTTTGTTCCAAAAATGTGTTTTGCAAAACTCCACCTGTTGGTGGCGCTATAACAATGTGAAAAGAGTGGGATATATTCCTCAGCCTAGTAGGAGTCCGTTTAAGATTTCACGTAAATTGCACACTGCGTTCATGATTTGAGGCATTTTGTTCCAAAAATGTGTTTTGCAAACATCCACCTATAATATATATAATTTTTTATCCCACAAATTTACAACCCATTTTTTCACCCAGTGTCAATTATCGAATGTAATCCTGGGAGCTACACTTCCTCTGCCAACCTGGGGGGGCAGCGGACTGACCTCATACTTCCTTCTGTTCATGAGGAGTCCAAGCTGCTTCTTTTCACCTGACCGGACATAGCACGTGGAAGGAACATGTTATTCCAACCAGTTATTTTCCCCTCCATCAGGCTGGCCAGGGGAGGTAGTTTAGAGACCAGGATTATTGTCTCCACCAGCCGAAGGCTAGGGGGAGAGTATGTTTTGCACTCCGTCCGTCCGTGTGTCCGTGTGTGTGTGTGTGTGTGTGTGTCCGTTAGCAGCTAATCTCGGCCACCGTTAACCCGGTCGATGCCAAAAAAAATGTGCACACACACTCCCTGGATGCCAACGATGAACCTCTGCCCCAAACTTTCCAGAACGGCCTGTTATAGCGCCACCAGGAGGCCGCTTTGTGCAAAACAAGTTTTTGCACAGTACACCTACAGATTTTGTCCAAACATCACGCAAATTGCTACACAGTCTCTCTAGAGCCATTCAACGAAACCAGTCTTTCAGATTTCCAGAACGGCCTGTTATAGCGCCACCAGGAGGCCGCTTTGTGCAAAACAAGTTTTTGCACAGTACACCTACAGATTTTGTCCAAACATCACGCAAATTGGTACACAGTCTCTCTAGAGCCATTCAACGAAACCGGTCTTTCAGATTTCTCAGACTCCATCCTGATTGGTTAAGATTGGCTTCCAAAGTTCACAGGAGTGCTCAGTTTCAAACAAAATGCTGCAAATCATGAACACATCGCGTGATTTCCGTGAAATTGTGCACCCACATTCCCACTAGGCAGAGGACGAAATGCCACATGAACAATTTCAACTCAGCCTCAAGGTGGCGCTATAACTGGCCGAAAAGTGTTTTTACCTCTAACTGCACGGATCTGTGGATAACTTTGTATGCCAACTCCCTAGAGGCCAAGGAAAAACCTTTGCCTGGAATTCTTCACATCTGCTCATCCTGGTGGAGACCTGTGCCCAGTAGGGCACTTTTTCTAGTTGCATGTATTTTGTGAGGGTGCCTACCCTAGGGGACACGAGGAGAACATGCTAACTCCACACAGAAAGGCCCTTTCACCAACCCCACCTCTGGTATGGGCACTGATGACTCAGAAGAGAGAACACGCCCCCAGCACCCACAGCGTCCCCAGCAGGAATCGAACCCAGGACCTACTAGCTGTGAGGCGACAGCACCACCGTGCCCCTGGACAGATCAGGCTTGAACACATGACTATAGAGATTGTGTGTAACGATTTGCGGGATTTTTGGACGGAATCTGGAGGAGTAATATAAAACAAATGTTTTTCAAAAGTCGGCCTACTGGTGGCGTTTTGGGTGCTGGCTGTCTGAATATGTGCCTTTACAATGTGTGGCAAAACCTCAACATGATCTCTCTATGTCGTCCTCAGACGAGCCTTCCATGATAATGACTAATACCCATTGCTCAAATGTTGTCAAGTATGCTGATGGCACTGTGACGATTCCAATGTGACTCATGAACGTTTGATCGTCTGTTATTATTGGAGCTCTCCTGAAAGTGTTGCCTCATATCATATGGAAATGGCCTGAAAAGAATAAAGACCTCATTGTACTTGTTGGAAAGTTCCATATTTATATGAACCAGGTCAACATCATCAACAGCTGCATGAACACATGGTTTGCAAAGGTCATCTTGGCGAGACTGGGCTGTTGTGGCTTTCCTTCATTGAGCATACCCTGCACCTCCAGTTCAAACGCTATTCCAAGGTGTTGCATAAGCAGCAAGGCAGATTTGTTATTCAGGCATAACCGCAGTATCCTAGCAGGTATAGCATTAATACAGAGGGTCTGTCGATTTACAGTAATTGTCTCCACCAGGCCGAAGGCATGGGGAGAGAGTATGTTTTGCACTCTGTCCGTGTGTCCGTGTGTGTGTGTGACTGTGTGTGTCCGTCTGTCTGTCCGTGTGTGTGTCCGTCCGTCTGTGTACAGCAAATCTCCGACACTGTAACTGTAACTGTCCCAGCAATGGGATTCTGTAATTTTCTATTTCTATTTTCTATTTCTATTTCTATTTCTATTTCTATTTCTATTTCTATTTTATTACTTACCTTTCGGCAAATACAATATGGGAACATTTTTGGGTACACATTGTATGTGCATGCCGTGTGTGGTGCCTGGTCCTTAATGCTGTTCATATTATGACCGGATGAGGGCATGCAGGAAGAGCCTGTGAGTAGCATTAATGGCACCGGTGTGAGCTGGCTCAGGCAGATCAAGCTGAGTCGCAGGGGTGAGAGGAGCTCTGCTCACGCCACAAAGAGTGTCCTTAAATATAAAGTAACCCCAGTAACCCTTTCGATGCCAAATTTTGCACACACACTCCTCTGCCCCAAATTTTTCAGAACGGCCTGTTATAGCGCCACCAGGAGGCCGACTTTTGAAAACACAAATTTTTGGATATTACTCTTCCAGATTGTGTCCAAAAATCCCGCAAATCGTTACACACTATCTCTATAGTCATGTGTTCAAGGCGGATCTGTCCGATGTTTCATATTCCATCACGAATTGGCTAACATTGGCTTTCAAAGTTTGCAGGATTGGCCCATTTTTAACAAAACCCTCAAATCATGAACGCAGCCTGCAATTTACGTGAAATCTTTCACTGACTTTCCTACTAGGCTGAGGAATATATCCCACCCTTTTCACATTGACCTGTTAAGAGTGCCACCAACAGGTGGAGTTTTGCAAAACACATTTTTGGAACAAAATGTCTCAAATCATCCAATTGCCATAAGAAGAAATGGCACCCTTTTCACATTAGCCAATTATAGTGCCACCAGGAGGCCACAACCTGACCTGCCCTGGTTGAGACCTGTGCCCGAGGGGCACTTTAAAGGCTGTTTTGTGTAAGCAGTGTAATGTCTTCATCACAGAGTATGATGTATTTCTCCCCGCTATATTTACAGTACTATTATTGCTATGCAACTGTATCTTAGCTGCCTGGCTACAGAAGTACCCTCACGTGATTAATAAAGGTCTCATCTCATCAAACGGTTTGGAAAAAACATTTGTTTCATTTAAGACTAGAAAAGTGTGCTCCTCGGAGCACAGGTCTCCGCCAAGCCGGGTTGCTGACCCAGGCCCTGACCCTGCAAACTTTGGTCATAGCTACTTGGAATACATCTTGATCACATGATTTATGTATACCTATTTGTGTGAGTAGGAGTAGTAGCAAAAAGCGTGTTTTAAAGAAAATGTTATCTGCCACAAAAAGGTCCTATAAGATGCGTGCGTCATGATCCAAAGGCGGAAAAATGTACATGTACAACCTGCGGTCCAAGAGTTCAGTCAGACAACTAACTCACAAATAGATTTACCAATATTTATTGCAGAATGAGTAACAAGTGTGCATATGATATTTGACTTGGCGTTCGGCTCTGCTGGATTTCTCCCTGCTCGGCACGATTAAGCACCAACATAAAACATTAAGAGCAGGGAGATAGATATACATAAACCCCCATGGGGAACGATGTAGCAGAGCCCACTGGTGGTGCTGGGGAGGCGGTGGGAGCAAACATGCGCATACCAACAGTCCAGCAGGAAGAACAGAGACTGAGGTGAGCTTAAATAACGTGACAATTGGTCAGCTGACTGCCACGTCAACATAGGCATGTAGGAGGAATGAGCATGAGTGCAGTACCTTAGTAATACACATGTATATGCACCCGTGGGCATGGCAAGAACCCCCTCGAGTATATCTGACTGAACTTTATTGGCCAAAACGTGAAGTGGAATGTTGTAGCACCCACCATTATTTGAAAAATGTGGGACGGAGGTTCTTCCCTGGCTAGGCTTAGTGGGAATGTATGTGCATATGAGAAATCACTGAAGCAATGAGAAAACTGTTGCGCCTTTCTTCGTCCTTTTTTTCAAACTTGACTACGGTAGCGGTGGCCTCAAAAACATAAAGGAAACTTTGACAGGAAACGGTGAGCGAGTCTTTTCCTGTCAAAGTTTCCCATATGAGAAATCACATGGCTATGACTATAAAGATCATGTGTCCCGATTTGTGTGAAATTTGGTTAAACTCTAAAGGAGTAATATCCAAAAATGTGTTTTACATAAGTCGGCTTCCTGGTGGCTCTATAAAGCGCAGCAAGGAGGGAGTGCGCATACAAAGTTTTACTCAGATCAGTGCAGTTAGGTAAAATTATGAATTGGCCAGTTATTGCACCACCATGAGTTGAAAAGTGACATTTCTTCCTCAGCCTAGTGGGAATGTGCGTGCAAAATTTCACGGAAATCACATTGTGTTCAGTGTGTTGATGATTTGAGGGATTTTGGTCAAAACAGAGAACTCCTGCAAACTTTGGAAGCGAATCTTAGCCAATCAGGATGTAGTATGAAAACTCTGAAACACGTGTTTCATTTAAAGAGTGTACGACACCGTCATAAAAAATCATTATGATACTGTACAAAAGTGTACATCAAGTACATGTTGTGATGTCATGCTGCAGTCTGGGGCATATTGGATTTATCACACGCTCAGCCTTAATGTCACTGCATGGGCACATATCCGCTTCCATTGTGTCGTGGTTTTAATTTATAATAATGTAGGCTACTTTATATTGATCACATGAACGCCACACACAAATAGTCTAATAAGTAATTTGATTTGATTTCCAAATCCGATGTAGCGGGACAGTGGAGGGAATCAATCACCCCAGTAATAAATAAAGCTCTCGTGAAAATTATATTATTAAGTATACCCAATAGGGAACATTTTAATCAGGCCACACACACACACTTTTCACAGTCCTCAGAAGGAGAGGCTACAGCAAGAGGTTCTTGCGTACAATCAGGAGCAATGCCCTGGCCTCTCTCTCCCCCACCCAGTCACTCTCCACAAACACTCTGCCTCACACCCCTAACCCTCTCACCCATAATTCTAACCCTAACCTCAGCCCTAGCTTTTCCTCCCCAGCCACACACACCCTCACGGGGCCCACACATTACCCTCTCCTCTATGTCTTCCCTCCTCCAATTCTTCTTCTCATACTATACAGTCCACTGGCTCATCTACCACTACAACACTACTCCCATTAATAACCACATTTTTTATATACACTCCAACCACTACACCACAAGTTCAAACAGAATTTCGCCACTACACAACAATCCTACCCCCCATTACAAACACATCAAGTCATTTCTGCACTCAGAAGGAATAGGAACCTGGGAGACCTCCTTGTGCATTCCAGATTTTCCACTTTACCTCCCAAGCCCCCACAGCCACATACACTCCATTTTAAACCCCGCTAATTCATCAACAACCCCCACAGTCTCCATAGTCTTCCCCATTCAAGATCCTCTGTCCCTGACAACCCCAAATATAGTTTATATCATCACTTGCACACAATGTCATAAACACTACATAGGAGAAACCAAACACACATTAGAAACACGCCTCAAAGAACACTTATATCACATCAGACGAGCAGACCTACACACCATTCTGTACACACACTTTCAATCCCATCCTATCGCTAACCTCATCATTTCAGGTCTGGAATGTGGAGTCCGATGGACCGGTGGACAGCGGAAACTTATGAAACATAGATGGATTAAAGAATTACAGACAGTAACACCAACAGGTTTAAATGAAAGAAGATAATCACCTAATGCCTACAAATGACACCCAATTGCACTTTGTCCAGGAGATGGCACTTCAAATTTCCCTTTTTAATAAAACCCTGGTACTAATGTGAAATTGGACTCTTTTCTAGGTTTTAGGTTGCTTTATAAATGTAATTTTTTTCCACAGATATATTGTAGAGGATTCAAGGGGAACTGTTTACTCTTCTCAAAGATGATTTTATATAGGTTTTTTAGTCCTGAATTGTTCTTAGCATTGTTTGTTGGGGTTTTATATGGTTTTTATTGTTTTAGCCTTAGGTCCTGTGCCATCTCCTGTGGACTGTTAGGTATGCGGTCTAGTCTAACTTTGACTCAGGGGGGTGGACACCTCTGCCTTGCATAGTACCCAGTCCCCAGTTTTTAAATATCAGAAGGTGTTGTAGGCTTGGATTTTACTAAAAAGCCCCCCCTTTTAAAATACACACACACACACACACACACACACACACACACACACACACACACACACACACACACACACACACACACATACAGTACATACATTACATGTTTGGACTTTACCAGGTATGCCATCTGGTGGCTAATGAACCAAATACAAATATCAGAAGTTGAAGGACCCACTTTTAGGCCAGTGCAATAGAGCATGCTTTTTCCTTTTTTAAACCTTACCCATTTTAACCAAATAAATACATACATCATACGGACGTACGGACGGACGGACAGACAGACATTGCTGTTGCTGGTTCTAGGAGTGGTTGCACCACTCAAAAAGAAAACTGTACTTCACTGCGCCATTCCCTACTTTAAAGGAACTTTTTAATTCCCCTTATTCTATAGCGCAACCAGCTAGGAAACAAAACATGGTCCAACAACGTTTCCATCTATTTAATAGCTTCAATCTGCCCTACCTCTCTCCGGCCAGCCCATAATCCCTTTCCATAGTGCTGCATGATTCTTGCTCAAATGTGAATCTCAATCTTTTTTCGATAAATCGTGCAACAATATTTCCATCCTCCCATCGTTGAGAAGCCTTGAAACCAGCTGTCTCTCTAGCCTCAGTCATCTTGGTTGTGTGTGACTCTGGTTGGGTGTGTACACTGAATATAATATCGCTGCATATTTTTACATTGTTAAATTGCATGAAATCGTTTATCAATTTAACAGCAAATGTGTCTGTAATAGAGAGCACATAATTGAGAGATTGAGGATTCCACTATTAGTCTTGCTAAATTATGTATTCAGTATTGAACTGTACTGGCAGTCTTATTAGAGGAAGAAATGTACTACTATTACCAGTGAATAATGAAGGGGGGGGGACAATAATGAAAGGCCATACAAAATGAAAGACAACAATAATGCAAGGTCTACAGTCTGCATTATGAGGTCAGCTTATTTGCATTTAACAAGTTAAATTGCCATATTCTTCCACTGAAGATAATGAGACAATGCAATTATATATGGGTTGAACCATTATCCCAGCTCCCCAGAGGACTCAAATCCTGCAGAGTATCAGCACAACACAATTAAAATGGTGTGGCATTTAGAACCTGCCGTATAACATGTTTAAGTACCCCATGAGGTCTCAGGATGTTGGAGAGCAGGATTTACTTTCATACAAGCAAAGTGAAATCTCTAGCTGATATGTTATTACAGTATCATCTGACGCTTTGGAAATGTATATTCCTTTGAGATCTTTCAATAAATGCACTGCTGCAACGTCTATGCATGAAGCCTCTACTGTGTTCTCGAACGCTAACATTGCATTTCATTACTAATTCAGCCGTAGCCATCCCAAGCCATAGTGTGATGCTAATTCAATGTGAAACGTGCACTGAAAAAAGAAAGAAAAAAATAAATGAAAGGAAACTGTGTTTGTCATCTCCATTATTAACAGTGGACAGACTACGCTGTGCAATTTTGGCTCATGCAATCTAGCAACAAATACAATACAAAAATATATACAAACGGTAATTTGCTAAAAGTGATACCTAAATATTTGATTGATTATGCATTGTACTGATGATATTTGCTATATTTATTTGCTGATGATATTTGTCCATTGATGTAGTGGCATGGCACACAGTACATTTTTCAGTGTTCATTTAAAATTGACCTAAATGGGATAAATTAAGGGACTGGGATTTTTACTGTACATGGACCTGAATATATTAGCTGAAGCAGGCTCGTTCATTACGTGAAATGGTGTCTTCTAACCAACTACTGAATGTTGTCACAATCAGTGTCAAGAGTCCTGTGTACCCTCCATTTTATTTGGCAGGGGTGGGGGCTTTGAGGGTCAACTGGTTGCAAAACATGATACTGTATATACATTATACACACACATTGACTGAGCCAAAAATAAGCACTCATTAGGAAGCAGAACATTCCATCAGGATCAATGCTACAATAGATGTCAGGCCCCCACCTACTACTTTGCCAGGCTATTTTCATTCACATAGAGATCTTTGTCTTGGTTGTAAATGTCAGCTGGGCTCATCTGTTTACAACCACACCTGATTTACAGCGCAGTAACATCCTAAACCTGTTGTCAGCCAGTCACGTGCTACAAATCTACAGGTCTGGAGTGCAGACATTGGCCATCTCTGATCTCTGGGCCAAACCGAACACTGAATATATTTGGAAATAAAGGCCATCTTATCTAGTATGGACAAATACCTAAGTGAGATCAATATGATTCTGATGACTGTTAACTAACAGTTCATTATTAATCCCAGATGTGGTTGTATCCAAAGTATCACCAGATGCTCTATGTCGGTGGTGTTTAAAGACCATGCAGGGTGCCTTTTGACCGTGATACCCACAATTTGTGTAAGACATGCAAAAATGAATTCCATCCACACACTTTTCTTTATACCTGGTATAAACTTGTCATATGACAAACTGAAGAGTTTGCATTAGGGTTATTTGTTCCTGTATGCTGTGCTTTCCTCAACCACTGTAATTAAAACTCAGATCAAAAGATGGTGCAAAACTAGTACTACTATTCTACATATTGAGAGTATAAAGGAATAGGGGCTGTTTAATTTAAAAGCTTTGCTGCTGGTTTGCTTCATTATCTGAACACCTGAATATATTTATGCCGTTCACTTACCCCCCCCTCCCCCCCCCCCCCCCCCCCCCATGATTCTGCAGTGGTTTCATTGTGTCTTTCTGCTCATAACATAACATAACATAATAATTAATGTTACCTTCTCATCTTCCTCAGTAAAGAGTGCTCCACTTGAACTTTTGTTGATGGCCTGAGCAACTCCAATGATTTCTCCATCACTGTTGTGAATGGGCATGCACAAGAGTGACTCGGTCTTGTACCCTGTCAGCTTGTCAATTTCATCACTGAAACGGCGGTCCTGAAATCCATGGGGATGAAAAGTTGAAAACACAAATGTGTGTGGTTGTTTAAAAATATATTCTATGTTTAAAATCACAGTCAAGTCAATTATACATTTTGACAACAGATCACACTATCTGCTGAAAGCAGAGTAGGCTATCACAGCAGTCATCCTAATCTTTGTAAGAAGAATTAGGCTACTGCAGAGCTGGCATGTCAAAATGACAACACCAGGAACATCATATTAGTTTGTTAGGTCAGTCAACAAGTTTGGCAAAAGGCTACAATATAGGCTACAATATCCCAGTAATGCCAATGACAGTAAACACTACTAATATGGGATATGGATTATCAATCATTTTATATAATATTACTGTAGGCCTAGATTTATTTTACGAGCAGTCTGACGTCTTTCTTGGCCTGTAAACGTTTCCACGCAGCCCTGTGGTAATCTGACTACAAATATCTCTCGCACGCACGCACACACACACACACACACACACACACACACACACACACACACACACACACACACACACACACAGTAAAAACGCACGAAGTGGAGCACACACCTGATAGGCATCAGGAATGTTCACTGTCTCGCCATGTTCCGCAACATATCCAATTATTCCCTTTCCCCATGGGACCTGAACTTCATCAGAATTACTCATGGAAGGTAAAAATGTGATGCCTGCATGCACATCAAAGAATTTTGATACCAGTGTTTTCTTGTTGGCCGGTCCCTCCACTAGGAACAAGGAACAGCGGTCTGCATCAACCATAATACAAACAAAAACCAGGATTTTGTAACTGAGACTTGTTAGATCCAAGTCATTGGATATGTCTTTGACAAGTTCCAAAAAGAACTCTCGTTCATTGTGTTCTTTAAGGTAATATTTGAAATCAATGGCCGTGGATGGGTACTGGGGGATGTTCACTCGAGACTCCAGGAGTGCGCTTAGGATATGGGCAGTGGTAGGGGGCAGAGAGCTGGCTTTTCTCAGCAGAGCTCTCCTTCTCATGCTTGTCAGTGGTTCTTGGGCTCTGGAATTGCATTGTTCATCGTAGGTCCTATTGCAATTGAGAGCCTTTGACCTGGCGAAAGTTTTGCGCAGTTCCTTCTGCGAGACTCGCCTCTCCAGACCATCCCCTGCTCTGCTGGCCCAGCTGTCCTTGCATGCGATTGTCTTCTCCGGCTCCGCAGCCGCGGCTGCTGGAGGTTTGCTTGACTGGTGATTCTTGAGCCATTTTTCTACCATACTCTGCTTCCCCTTTCGGTTCAAATAGTCCTCGAACAACTCGGGATGCGTGTCCAAAAAACTTTCTACATCAGAGAAGACCATATTTGATACTGCCATTGCTTTTCTTCAGTTTGTCCTCAGTGAACCAAATCCATGAAGTTACGCGAAGTAATCTCATCTATAATGTTTTATTGAACATCAAAATATGAATAATCCTACGGCAGCACAACTTAAGATCCACATCGAATGAAACTCCCCCGAAGCTCAGCTGGTTTGCATTTCGTGGGGAAAGGGTCTCTCGCTGTGTTCCCAAACATTTCTACGTTGATGCTGTTTTATTATACTTCGTGAAATGAAACATCAAATGAAACGTGGAGCAAAAAAAGCAAATATCACAAGAATCCACTACCTTGCATAGATGAAGTATCGCACATCACCGTCGTGTGGCTCTTCTTGTGTGCAAATGACGTTGGCTCAGCTGTGGTTGGCGCGGTCCTGTTGACGCTCGCTCCGTCACACACAAGCTCATAGGCTCCCTCAGGACTAGAGACCCTCTGTGGTAGTTGTTTAACTGCTACTCTTCTCCCTCCATGAGAAAACGTCTGAAGTAAAATAAATGAACGGACCTTTACAAACAGAATTAGTTATTAATCACATCTTGCTTAATTACGGCATGAGACTCGTAGAGTGAGTCGTATACGTTGCAGGTGCGCTAGGATTAGGATTCCGAATGAACAGCTGTGCTGAAGGCTTCTGGTCTAGAAAGTTTTGCGACCCTTATAATTTCACTTTTGCACGTGTTGGTGTTTCATCAGTGTACGTTGTACTGTTGTCACTTTGTAAACACTAACAGTCTTCCAAATGGAGCTACACTAAATGTAACATTTATATGTAGGCCTGCCCTAGAGGTTCCAATTAAACAGAGCTAGCCTATCAGTGCCCACTGCCTACGGGTACTTGACTATGCCTCTGACACCAGACTAGATTACACCTCAAAACACACACACATGAATAATATGATCTAATAAAATTAAATCGCATTGCCCAGCCAGTGCCCACACTGTACGGTGTTCATATATACAATTGGAGATGTAAGTGCAGTCGCTTGACGCTAGAGGGAGTTAGACTCCACCACATCGAATGAAGTGCAGTAAATTGCTTTCAAGCTTTTCTAGTCCAACCATTTTAGTTTAAACCCTTCTATTCTATATGCAGCCTATATAGAACAACAAAGCACCAAGAGCTGCGCAAAACATGCTTTATAATGAAGCCTAAAACATGCTTTATTATATTCCAAGCAAAGTGATATGATTTCATGATAAAACCATCACAACTCTTTAATAATCCCATATTTACAATATATACACATGCGCAAACACTATTGGATAACTGCTTGTGGAATGTGTTTCTTTCAAGCAATTATAACTGAGTGGACTTCAGTAGTGATGGTAAAAGTACTCACATTTCTTACCTAAATAAAAGTATCAAAATGTACTTGAGTAAAAGTACACTGCCTACGGTGCAGTACTTGTACAGTACTACAATGTACTTCGTCGGTTACTGCATGGATTTCAGTAGCCTACTTATGATTGCTTAGAACCAAGTGTCAGTTTGCCGGTGTCTAGTGTCTGACAAATAAATGTAAATGAGTCCTTCATTCAATTAATGATAAATCCTGGCATTTTTCCCCCAGCAAAAAGCAATCCAAGGCTATAACTCAACAATACTCCCTAATTAACATCAGCCAAGAATTTGTTCAATATTCGAAAGTCTTCAAAATAGCAGTTGATTTGATTGCTATATTGACACGCCCCCATGTAAATAGAATATCAATCAGACAGCTACACTAGCTCTAGTAAAGAGTAAAGAAGTAAAATAAAATAAGGTATTGGGACCTCTCCATCATCATCATGCTTCCGACTGTCGTCGAGATCCTAGATGCCACGTCTGTCCGTCAGCTATTGCTGCTTCCAGTTCTTGGAATGCCAGTGCCAGATTGTCAGGATATGTATGAGGCCTGGTTCCTCTGGATGATTGGGGGAGCCACCATAGCAGGATATCTGATATTACTTGATCCTTGGAGCGGTAGCAGTGATGATTCAAATAATCATATGAACCATGGTCAGTTGTGATTGACTAGAGGTCAATCATATATAATATGAGGTTAGATGCCAGTGCAGGGCTAAATCATCATGAGCCAATATGCAGCTGAATCACATGAGGAAATGTTACTCATCTCCAAAGAACTTCAAGGCAATTAGGCAAAGCACATAGCCATTGTGTACATTTATTTCACTCTGCTGGACAAGTCAGACTGATAAATTAAGACAGTTGAGGTATGCATGCATAAAAGACATTAACCAAATTTGGAGCAGAGACAGAACCTTGAAGGCATATTCGTAGACATTGAATGATACATTTCAAAATGCAGATAATGAAACCAGTAACCACTGAAGAAAAAATAAAATCAGATTTGCAAACTGCAGTGCAAATATCTTCCTAGTTCCTACACTTCATTCACTACATTGTGGAATACACAGTATATGGTTCAATTCAATAAATTATATTAAAGGCGCCTGTTAAACCAGGGAATATCATTTACTCCATAAGAATCATGGAGGAACGTATCAAAAAAAGGAGAAAAATACAGGTGTGATAAATGTGGAAACTTGTGTTCAATGTCTGCAGTTCTGCCTAGTATTGAAAGTGAGACTACAGAATCTCAACCTCACACCAGAAGGCATATAGTGAAACAGCTAGAAGTATCCTAGCTTCTTAAAAGATTTGTTATCTGTACAGTTTACCAAGAAAAGACAAAAAATGTTAAGACAAATTTGAGTGTTCTATGAAGTGGCAGATTTCAGGTATGCCACAACATCTGCTCGGTCATTCTTCTTTTTGATGCCAGCAAAGATCATTTTCGTTCCTGGAATGTATTTCTTGGGGTTCTCCAAGTAAATATTCAGCGTGGTTTCGTCCCAGACGATGCCTACAAAAGGTGAGAAGAGAAGATATTTCAGGATAATGATAATGAGCAAACCAGCATGGCAAATATATTCTGACTTGACTGGCAGCTGCCTTATTATTACCTTTGCTTTTGTTGGCATCCGTGTAAGAATACCCCTCTGCCTGCCCCGTCTTGCGTCCAATCAGGCCCCACAGGTTTGGCCCGACCTTGTGCTTCCCACCATCTTCCACTGTATGGCACTGGGCACACTTCTGGACGAATGACTTCTTTCCTTTAGCAATGTCACCCGGCATGGTCCCTTCTGTTAGAGCAAAGATACAGTAATTATAGAGATGATAATACGGTATGTTTAATATCTGTCGATATTAAGCCGCAACAACTGGTGCAATTGCTTTGTAAGATTGACTACACTACACCAATGGAAAGGTTATGATTTTTAAGCACTTTGGTACAACTTCTTTTTTAAATTTTGTATGTGCTTTAGCTTTATAAATAAACGTGACCGACGGGACAGGTACAATTTAAACATTTTCGTAATGCGGATGTTACCTCATTCCACCACAAGAGGTCTTTACTAGTAGATTGCGCAACCAATGCATCTCTCCCAAGGACGTGGGCTACAGGGCTAGTCATAGCTATAGTAGAGTATGGACAAGAGCTAGGCTAATAGCAGGCAACTGAGTTTGTAACGAATAATGTAACAAAGGAAATACCTATTAAAAATACATACGGTAGGAGATTACGTGATACCCTTTGAGGACAATACACCCGTGAGTTTCTTCGGCCAAAAAGGGCGTCCATAACGTTCGTTTTGAATTAAGGTTGTAATCGTAAAATTAAATGAAAAAAGATACCCTTTAAGAGCAACGGGTACACAATGATA